>NW_027005614.1:25000-57580 GCF_036934945.1 Oncorhynchus masou masou | reverse complement strand
ATTAACTCTGTAACCATGCAGAATTAACCCTGTAACCATGAACTAAGTAAATTAACCCTGTAACCATGCAGAATTAACCCTGTAACCATGCAGAATTAACCCTGTAACCATGCAGAATTAACCCTGTAACCATGCAGAATTAACTCTGAATTAACCTGTAACCATGCAGAATTAACCCTGTAACCATGCAGAATTAATCCTGTAACCATGCAGAATTAACCCTGTAACCATGCAGAATTAACCCTGTAACCATGCAGAGTTAACCCTGTAACCATGCAGAGTTAACCCTGTAACCATGCAGAATTAACCCTGTATCCATGCAGAGTTAACCCTGTAACCATGCAGAATTAACCCTGTAACCATGCAGAATTAACCCTGTAACCATGCAGAATGATGTAGGAAAGACACCTGGAGGCTGGTGAAAGTTATGGGGTGAAAGTCATGGTTGAGAAACGCTGTTAGAAAATGATGATCCACCCAAGTTGGTGAAACCCTGAATCTTCTTCTGCTGCTCTTCATAGCCTAGCGGGAGGACACATGGTAGGTATTCCACGGTGGGATCCACTGGCCTGTCATCATTTCCAAGTAGCCACCCTTTGCCTTGATCACAGCTTAGCACACTCTTGGCATTCTCTCAACCAACGTCATGAGGTAGTCACCTGGAATGTATTTCAATGAACAGGTGTGCCTTGTTAAAAGTACATTTGTGGAATTTATTTTCTTCTTAATGTGTTTGAGCCAATCAGTTGTGTTGTGACAAGGTAGCAGTGGAATACAGAAGATATCTCTATTTGGTTCCTTAAATGTACATAGGTCCATATTATGTCAAGAACAGCTCATATAAGCAAAGAGTAACAACAGTCCATAATTACTTTAAGATATGAAGGTCAGTCAATTTGGAACATTTCAAGAAGTTTCTTCTATCGTAAAAAACATCAAGAGCTATGATGAAACTGGCTCAACAAACTTTTGACTGGTTGTGTACATCTAACTAGTCCTGTCACAGCACCGTGGGTGTCTAGTATACCGTCTATATAACTAGTCCTGTCACAGCATCCTGGGTGTCTAGTATACCGTCTATATAACTAGTCTTGTCACAGCACCATGACAGACTGTTAGTAATGTATTAGCGACATAAATCATATAATAATACATAACACACATATAGGAGTTTTCCCGACCCTGACAAGACACACTCTGGGCCTGTCTATGTCTGTCTGTGTGTGTGTGTCTGTGTCTATCTGTCTATCTGTCTGTGTCTGTCTGTGTCTGCGTCTGTCTGTCTATGTGTTTGTGTGTGTGTGTCTGTCTGTCTGTGTGTTTGTCTGTCTGTCTGTGTGTCTGTCTGTCTGTGTGTTTGTCTGTCTGTCTGTGTGTCTGTGTCTGTCTGTGTGTTTGTCTGTCTGTCTGTGTGTCTGTGTGTGTCTGTCTATGTGTTTGTGTGTTGTGTGCGTCTGTCTGTCTATGTGTTTGTGTGTTGTGTGCGTCTGTCTGTTTGTGTGTTTGTCTGTCTGTCTGTCTGTCTGTCTGTCTGTCTGTGTGCGTGTGTGTGTGTGTGTGTGTGTGTGTGTGTGTGTGTGTGTGTGTCTGTGTCTGTGTCTGTGTCTGTGTGTGTGTGTGTGTGTGTGTGTGTGTGTGTGTGTGTGTGTGTGTGTGTGTGTGTGTGTGTGTGTGTGTGTGTGTGTGCGCGTGATAGCAGGCATATGGTCGGGGAGGGACACGGCTCCCTTTAATGGAGCAGCAGGTCAAGCCAACCCATAAAGATGCCAAGACAACATTAAATATTGATGTAGATGAATGGAGGAGTAAATAGAGCCATTAATTAATAAATGGGGTTGCTAACGCCTTCACTATAGATAAGTCATGTTTAATTCATCCACTCTCACTAACACTATTAGAGTGAGATGGTGAGATGGTGAGATGTTGAGATGGTGAGATGTTGAGATGGTGAGATGGTGAGATGTCGAGATGGTGAGATGGTGAGATGTCGAGATGGTGAGATGGTGAGATGTCGAGATGGTGAGATGGTGAGATGTCGAGATGTCGAGATGGTGAGATGTCGAGATGGTGAGATGTCGAGATGTCGAGATGGTGAGATGTCGAGATGGTGAGATGTCGAGATGGTGAGATGTCGAGATGTCGAGATGGTGAGATGGTGAGATGGTGAGATGTTGAGATGGTGAGATGGTGAGATGGATACAGGAGTGTTTCTCATATAGAGAGATGCTCGTCCCTCTGTGCCTCTGCTCCTGTGAGAAGACTGAAGGGACACTCATGATGTTGGAGATCTGCCTGTTCCACGGTTGGGGTCAATTCAGGATGTAGGCAGAAATTACTATTCAATAATTGAAAAAAGGGATTTAATTTTTTATTGACTTCTGAACAAACCCCCCACAAAAAAAGGAAAAAACATTTTCAACAGTATTTCCAACAATAATGCATAATAATAATAATAATTCAATGCTTGACCTGAATTGATAGACTTACATTGGAATTGACTCCCAACCCTGACGAGTTCCCTGCTGGGCCGGACCACAACAATCTACAACAACCTCTACAACACACTCTACAACACACTCTACAACACCCTCTACAACACCCTCTACAACACCCTCTACAAAACCCTCTACAACAGCCTCTACAAAACCCTCTACAACACACTCTACAACACACTCTACAACACCCTCTACAACACCCTCTACAACACCCTCTACAACACCCTCTAAAACACCCTCTACAACACCCTCTACAACACACTCTACAACACACTCTACAACACACTCTACAACACACTCTACAACACACTCCACAACACCCTCTACAACACACTCTACAATAACCTCTACAACACACTCTACAACACCCTCTACAACACCCTCTACAACACCCTCTACAACACCCTCTAAAACACCGTCTACAACACACTCTACAACACACTCTACAACACACTCTACAACACCCTCTACAACACCCTCTAAAACACCCTCTACAACACCCTCTACAACACCCTCTAAAACACCGTCTACAACACACTCTACAACACACTCTACAACACCCTCTACAACACCCTCTACAACACCCTCTACAACACCCTCTAAAACACCGTCTACAACACACTCTACAACACACTCTACAACACACTCTACAACACACTCTACAACACACTCTACAACACCCTCTACAACACACTCTACAACACCCTCTACAACACCCTCTACAACACCCTCTACAACACCCTCTAAAACACCGTCTACAACACAATCTACAACACCCTCTACAACACCCTCTACAACACCCTCAGTCCATACAGTAGTCCAGTCCATACAATAGTACATACAGTAGTCCAGTCCATACAGTAGTCCAGTCCATACAGTAGTCCAGTCTATACAGTAGTCCATACAGTAGTCCAGTCCATACAGTAGTCCAGTCCATACAGTAGACAGGCCATACAGTAGTCCAGTCCATACAGTAGTCCAGTCCATACAGTAGACAGGCCATACAGTAGTCCAGTCCATACAGTAGTCCATACAGTAGTCCAGTCCATACAGTAGTCCAGTCCATACAGTAGTCCAGTCTATACAGTAGTCCAGTCTATACAGTAGTCCAGTCCGTACAGTAGTCCAGTCTATACAGTAGTCCAGTCCATACAGTAGTCCAGTCCATACAGTAGTCCAGTCCATACAGTAGTCCAGTCCATACAGTAGTCCAGTCTATACAGTAGTCCAGTCCATACAGTAGTCCAGTCTATACAGTAGTCCATTCATACAGTAGTCCAGTCCATACAGTAGTCCAGTCCATACAGTAGTCCAGTCTATACAGTAGTCCACACAGTAGTCCAGTCCATACAGAAGTCCAGTCCATACAGTAGTACATACAGTAGTCCAGTCCATACAGTAGTCCAGTCCACCCATACAGTAGTCCAATCCATACAGTAGTCCAGTCTATACAGAAGTCTATACAGTAGTCCAGTCCATACAGTAGTCCAGTCCATACAGTAGTACATACAGTAGTCCAGTCCATACAGTAGTCCAGTCCATACATTTGTCCAGTCCATACATTTGTCCAGTCCATACAGTAGTCCAGTCCATACAGTAGTCCAGTCTATACAGTAGTCCAGTCCATGCAGTAGTCCAGTCCATACAGTAGTCCAGTCTATACAGAAGTCTATACAGTAGTCCAGTCTATACAGTAGTCCAGTCCATACAGTAGTCCAGTCCATACAGTAGTCCAGTCCATACAGTAGTCCAGTCCATACAGTAGTCTATACAGTAGTCCAGTCTATACAGTAGTCCAGTCCATACAGTAGTCCAGTCCATACAGTTGTCCAGTCCATACAGTAGTCTATACAGTAGTCCAGTCTATACAGTAGTCCAGTCCAAACAGTAGACCAGTCCATACAGTAGTCCAGTCCATACAGTAGTCCAGTCCATACAGTTGTCCAGTCCATACAGTAGTCTATACAGTAGTCCAGTCTATACAGTAGTCCAGTCCAAACAGTAGACCAGTCTATACAGTAGTCCAGTCCATACAGTAGTCCATACAGTAGTCCATACAGTAGTTCATACAGTAGTCCAGTCTATACAGTAGTCCAGTCCATACAGTAGACCAGTCTATACAGTAGTCCAGTCCATACAGTAGTCCATACAGTAGACCAGTTTATACAGTAGTCTATACAGTAGACCAGTCTATACAGTAGTCCATACAGTAGACCAGTTTATACAGTAGACCAGTCCATACAGTAGTCCAGTCCATACAGTAGTCCAGTCTAGACAGTAGTCCATACAGTAGTCCAGTTTATACAGTAGACCAGTCCATACAGTAGACCAGTCCATACAGTAGACCAGTCCATACAGTAGACCATCCATACAGTAGTCCATACAGTAGTCCAGTCCATACAGCAGTCCAGTCCATACAGGAGTCCAGTCCATACAGTAGACCAGTCCATACAGTAGAACAGTCCATACAGTAGAACAGTCCATACAGTAGAACAGTATATACAGTAGTCCAGTCCATACAGTAGTCCAGTCCATACAGTAGAACAGTCCATACTGTAGTCCAGTCCATACAGTAGTCAAATCAAATCAAATCAAATGTATTTATATAGCCCTTCGTACATCAGCTGATATCTCAAAGTGCTGTACAGAAACCCAGCCTAAAACCCCAAACAGCAAGCAATGCAGGTGTAGAAGCACGGTGGTTAGGAAAAACTCCCTAGAAAGGCCAAAACCTAGGAAGAAACCTAGAGAGGAACCAGTCTATGTGGGGTGGCCAGTCCTCTTCGGGCTGTGCCGGGTGGAGATTATAACAGAACATGGCCAAGATGTTCAAATGTTTTAAATGACCAGCCTGGTCAATAATAATAAGGCAGAACAGTTGAAACTGGAGCAGCAGCACGGCCAGGTGGACTGGGGACAGCAAGGGGTCATCATGTCAGGTAGTCCTGGGGCATGGTCCGAGGGCTCAGGTCCTCCGAGAGAGAGAAAGAAAGAGAGAAGGAGAGAATTAGAGAGAGCATATGTGGGGTGGCCAGTCCTCTTCCGGTTGTGCCGGGTGGAGATTATAACAGAACATGGCCAAGATGTTCAAATGTTCATAAATGACCAGCATGGTCGAATAATAATAAGGCAGAACAGTTGAATCTGGAGCAGCAGCACGGCCAGGTGGACTGGGGACAGCAAGGAGTCATCATGTCAGGTATTACTGGTCAAAAGTTTGGACACACCTACTCATTGCAGGTTTGTTTCGTTTTACTATTTTCTACATTGTAGAATAACAGTGAAGACATCAAAACTATGAAATAACACAAATGGAATCATGTAGTAACCAAAAAAAGTGTTGAACAAATCAAAATATATTTGAGACTCTTCAAAGTAGCCAACCTTTGTCTTGATGACAGCTTTGCACATACTTGGCTGTTTCCACACTTTTGACTGGCACTGTATGACCCTTCCCTGTTTCCATACGTAGGTACTATATTTTCTTAGGCAAGCTAATTCCATAAAGTCCATTTAAAAAACTGTTAGAAAAGGCATTGACTGGCGAAGAGAGTTTGGACTGACCTCACTACAAATGTGTTGCTTCTATTTGCAAATGCAGGAGAGGGGTGTTTTCCAGTGTATTTACAACGGGCCTGTCTGCCTGCGTGCCTGTCTGCCTGCATGTCTTTCTGTCTCTCTGCCTGTCTGCCTTCCTTCCTTTTTACCTTTGTGCCTACCTGTTTGCATGTATGTTGACTTTTCCCTACTCTGAGTCCCAGACACCAGCTGCTCTCTCACTTGTTCTGAGTCCCAGACATCACCTGGCCTGATTGGCACAAACCCTCTGTCTCCTTTGATGACCAGCTTCGACCCAGGTCGAAGAGAAACGTCTCTAGCTGAAAAAAATGATCTATTTGTAAAGAATGAATATCAGGATATTAATGCCAGCGAGGCTCAGTCTGACTTCACAGTATAACCACTGTTTTACAACAGATCACCATATTACCTTTTGAAATGTCTTTATTCTTTTGGAACTTCTGAGTGTAATGTTTATTTCACTTTGGCATATGTTTCCCATGCCAATAAAGCAAATGTTAGATGTATGTATATATATAGAGAGAGAGAGAATGCTATTTGGCCCTAAACAGAGAGTACACAGTGGCAGAATACCTAACCACTGTGACTGACTCAGTGAGCATAGCCTTGCTATTGAGAAAGGTGGGCAGACCTCTATAAGCTGACCTGGCTCTCATGAGAAGACAGGCTATGTGCACACTGCCCACAAAATGAGGTGGAAACTGAGCTGTACTTCCTAACCTCCTGCCAGATGTATGACCATATTAGAGACACATATTTCCCTCAGATTACACAGATCCATAAAGTATTTGAAAACAAACCCAATTTTGATAAACTCCCATATCTACTGGGTGAAATTCCACAGTGTGACATCACAGCAGCAAGATTTGTGACCTGTTGCCACAGGAAAAGGTCAACCAGTGAAGAATAAACAGCATTGCAAATACAACACATATATTTGTTTATTTATCTTCCCTTTTGTACTTCAGCTATTTTCACATCGCTTGTATATAGACAGAATATGACGTTTGAAATGTCTTTGTTTAAGCCACTCTCTGCAGACAGACAGACAATTTTTTAAGCCTCTAGAGAGAGAGACAGACCATTGTTCAAGCCACGACAGACAGACAGACAGACAGACAGACAGACAGACAGACCATTGTTTAAACCACTACAGACAGGCAGACAGACAGACAGACAGACAGACAGACCATTGTTTAAGCCACTACAGACAGACAGACAGACACACAGACCATTGTTTTAAACTACTACAGACAGACAGACACTCTGCAGTCATCTGTTTCTATGGGCTCTCTCTCTCTTGTCACATAAGACCTGTGACATATTCTTTCTGAGCCCCACAGATACACCAGTGTGTGTGGCATTCCGTCCCAGACTGAGGACGTAGACATACAGACACATCACACCCTGAATAGCGCTTCATCTTGCTGGTTGGCCTTAATAAAGCCCTTGCTCCAGCAACTCACCAAAGCCTAATGGTCTTCATGGTAAGTATCATAAAGGTTACAGTGAGATGTTTAAGTACCCTGGTTCCATTTAGTAGCATAGTGGATGGGTTGAACTGATGGTATTTTCAGAGCATCTTGATAGAGAAGATCTAGAGGTAAATAACTAATCTGAGGGCAGATGAAAGATCTCCGCTGGTGTAAAGGTTACAGCTATATAACTAGATACCTCTATTTGTTCTTCCCCCGAATGATGGAAGACAGTGTTCTAACACAACAGTGTACCTGGTTAGGGCATTAAGAATAAAAACAGCTGTGAACTTTAAAAGAAGGTGGCTGTAACTGACTAGTTTTTCTGAGTACTTTTTTTAGTTTTTGAAACCATCTGATACACAGTGCTATTCTGTCAGTAGTATTTAACTACGCAAATCAGTTAAGAACAAATTCTTATTTACAATGACGATCTACCGGGGGAACAGTGAGTTAACTGCCTTGTTCAGGGGGCAGAATGACAGAGTTTTACCTTGTCAGCTCGGGGATTCGTTCCCTCTCCTTGTTCGGGCGGCTTTCTGCGGTCGACGTCAACGGCCTTCTGGCCATCGCTGATCCACTTTTCATTTTCCATTTGTTTTGTCTTACACACCTGGTTTCAATCCCACAATTACTTCTTCATTATTTATCCCTCTGTTCCCCCATGTTTGTTTGTGAGTAATTGTTTTGTCTTGTGTACGGTCCGTTATTGTGGGCTAGGTTTATTGTGTTGTATTTTGTGAATCTTGAGAACATTCAGTTGGTTACTCATATCTGTTGTCTTGCGCCTGACTCTCTACACCAGCTACACACAGGCCGATTACATCAATCAAGCATCGGCCCAACGCTATAACCACTAGGCTACCTGCCAACCTAATAAATAAAAGTAGATCATGAGGGCCCTACACCCAAACAAGGGCACTGCGTTCATCCACCTCTGGCCTGCTCGCCTCCCTACCACTGAGGAAGTACAGTTCCCGCTCAGCCCAGTCAAAACTGTTCGCTGCTCTGGCCCCCCAATGGTGGAACAAACTCCCTCACGACGCCAGGACAGCGGAGTCAATCACCACCTTCCGGAGACACCTGAAACCCCACCTCTTTAAGGAAAACCTAGGATAGGATAAAGTAATCCTTCTCACCCCCCCCCTTAAATGATTTAGATGCACTATTGTAAAGTGGCTGTTCCACTGATGTCAGAAGGTGAATTCACCAATTTGTAAGTCGCTCTGGATAAGAGCGTCTGCTAAATGACTTAAATGTAAATGTAAATGTAAATGTAGTGGTAGAGAGAAAAACATACTGTTTAGCCAGGCACCACTCAAATCTAAAAGCATTGCGCCTATACAGGCCAATCAAATCAAGTTGCGCGTATAAACTAAATGATCATTGGTCTAAAGACGTTCACAAGGATAGTCAATCTAAACAATGTACTTACAACCACCTGAAAATAAATATTTTTATATAGTCAAAGTGTAATAGGATATGACCAGCTAAGATAATCTATAATGGCTACTAGGGAATACTACCTACTATACTGGCTACTAGGGAATACTACCAACTATACTGGCTACAAGGGAATACTACCTACTATACGGGCTACTAGGGAATACTACCTACTATACTGGCTACTAGGGAATACTACCTACTATACTGGCTACTAGGGGATACTACGTACTATACTGGCTACTAGGGAATACTACCTACTATACTGGCTACTAGGGAATACTACCTACTATACAGGCTATTAGGGAATACTACCTACTATACTGGCTACTAGGGAATACTACCTACTATACTACCTACTATACTGGCTAAAAGGGAATACTACCTACTATACTGGATACTAGGGAATATTACCTACTATACTGGCTACTAGGGAATACTACCTACTATACTACCTACTATGCTGGCTAAAAGGGAATACTACCTACTATACTACCTACTATACTGGCTACTAGGGAATACTACCTACTATACTACCTACTATAGGGGCTACTAGGGAATACTACCTACTATACTGGCTACTAGGGAATACTACCTACTATACTGGATACTAGGGAATACTACCTACTATACTGGCTACTAGGGAATACTACCTACTATACTACCTACTATACTGGCTACTAGGGAATACTACCTACTATACTACCTACTATACTGGCTACTAGGGAATACTACCTACTATACTCGCTAATAGGGAAAACTACATGCTAAACTGGCTACTAGGGAATACTACCTACTATATCGGCTACTAGGGAATACTACCTACTATACTGGCTACTAGGGAATACTACCTACCTACTGGCTACTAGGGAATACTACCTACTATACTGGCTACTAGGGAATACTACCTACTATACTGGCTACTAGGGAATACTACCTACTATACTGGCTACTAGGGAATACTACCTACTATACAGGCTACTAGGGAATACTACCTACCTACTGGCTACTAGGGAATACTACCTACTATACAGGCTACTAGGGAATACTACCTACCGACTGCAAAGGAAATTGAAGGACAAACAGTACAGTTAGATAGCAATAAAAATGGTACCATAGAGGCACAGAATAAGTTAAGAGGAAAAACAAAAAGAAATGGAGGAACTTATTCCAGAAAGATCCAGTATAAACATAAAGAGAACTGGATGGAATATGGGGAAAAATGCACCAAATTCTTTTTCAATCTTCAATATAGAAATGCTGCTAAAAACATGTATTAAAACTAGTTACAAATGATGGAGTCTCACATGATTCACCGGATGATATTCTAAAGGAGGAAGTAAAGTACTTTAAGAATATGTTTTCATTTCAGTCTCCTCCATCTCCACTAACTGAAACTAATTGTATGGATTTTTTTTCCTAATAATAATGTAAAATTAATATCTGTACAGAAAGACTCATGTGAAGGCCAAATTACAGAGGAGGAACTGCTTGAGGCAATTGGGGCTTTTAAGGATGGGAAAACTCCAGGGCTGGATGGCAAACCAGTGGATGTATACCAAACTCCAGCGCTGGATGGCATACCAGTGGAAGTATACCAAACTCCAGGGCTGGATGGCATACCAGTGGAAGTATACCAAACTCCAGGGCTGGATGGCATACCAGTGGAAGTATACCAAACTCCAGGGCTGGATGGCATACCAGTGGAAGTATAGAAAAGATCCAGGGCTGGATGGCAAACCAGTGGATGTATACCAAACTCCAGGGCTGGATGGCATACCAGTGGAAGTATACCAAACTCCAGGGCTGGATGGCATACCAGTGGAAGTATACGAAACTCCAGGGCTGGATGGTATACCAGTGGAAGTATACCAAATTCCAGGGCTGGATGGCATACCAGTGGAAGTATACCAAACTCCAGGGCTGGATGGCATACCAGTGGAAGTATACCAAACTCCAGGGCTGGATGGCAAACCAGTGGAAGTATACAAACCTCCAGGGCTGGATGGCATACCAGTGGAAGTATACAAACCTTTTTTGGTATACTCAGAGAACCATTATTAGCTTGTTTTAACCACTCCTATATAAATGGTAGATTATCAGACACACAACAAGAAGGTCTGATATCATTATTACTGAAACAGGACCCAAGTGGTATATATAAAGATCCAATCCATTTAAACAATTGGAGACCTCTTACACTTCAGTGTTGTGATGCAAAAATCCTAGCAAAATGCTTGGTGCATAGAATTAAAAAAGTATTGTCAGATATTATTCATCCTCATCAGACAGGTTTTTTACATGGACGATGCATTGGAGATAATATAAGACAAGTACTGGAAACAATAGAACACTATGAAATATCGGGGACCTACTATACCGGCTACTATACTGGCTACTAGGGAATACTACCTACTATACTGGGTACTAGGGAATACTACCTACTATACTACCTACTATACTGGCTACTAGGGAATACTACCTACTATACTACCTACTATACTGGCTACTTTATTTTATTTTATTTTACCTTTATTTAACCAGGCAAGTCAGTTAAGAACAAATTCTTATTCTTACTACACTGGCTACTAGGGAATACTACCTACTACCTACTATACTGGCTACTGGCTACTAGGGAATACTACCTACTATACTGGCTACTATACTGGCTACTAGGGAATACTACCTATTATACTGGCTACTAGGGAATACTACCTACTATACTGGCTACTATACTGGCTACTAGGGAATACTACCTACTATACTGGCTACTAGGGAATACTACCTACTATACTGGCTACTATACTGGCTACTAGGGAATACTACCTACTATACTGGCTACTATACTGGCTACTAGGGAATACTACCTACTATACTGGCTACTAGGGAATACTACCTACTATACTGGCTACTATACTGGCTACTAGGGAATACTACCTACTATACTGGCTACTAGGGAATACTACCTACTATACTGGCTACTATACTGGCTACTAGGAATACTACCTACTATACTGGCTACTAGGGAATACTACCTACTATACTGGCTACTAGGGAATACTACCTACTATACTGGCTACTAGGAATACTACCTACTATACTGGCTACTTTACTGGCTACTAGGGAATACTACCTACTATACTGGCTACTAGGGAATACTACCTACTATACTGGCTACTAGGGAATACTACCTACTATACTGGCTACTAGGGAATACTACCTACTACCTACTATACTGGCTACTGGCTACTAGGGAATACTACCTACTATACTGGCTACTTTACTGGCTACTAGGGAATACTACCTACTATACTGGCTACTAGGGAATACTACCTACTATACTGGCTACTAGGGAATACTACCTACTATACTGGCTACTTTACTGGCTACTAGGGAAAACTACCTACTATACTGGCTACTAGGGAATACTACCTACTATACTGGCTACTAGGGAATACTACCTACTATACTGGCTACTAGGGAATACTACCTACTATACTGGCTACTAGGGAATACTACCTACTATACTGGCTACTAGGGAATACTACCTGCTATACTGGCTACTAGTGAATACTACCTACTATACTGGCTACTATACTGGCTACTAGGGAATACTACCTACTATACTGGCTACTAGGGAATACTACCTACTATCATGGCTACTATACTGGCTACTAGGGAATACTACCTACTATACTGGCTACAATACTGGCTACTAGGGAATACTACCTACTATACTGGCTACTAGGGAATACTACCTACTATACTGGCTACTTTACTGGCTACTAGGGAATACTACCTGCTATACTGGCTACTAGTGAATACTACCTACTACACTGGCTACTATACTGGCTACTAGGGAATACTACCTACTATACTGGCTACTAGGGAATACTACCTACTATACTGGCTACTATACTGGCTACTAGGGAATACTACCTACTATACTGGCTACTATACTGGCTACTAGGGAATACTACCTACTATACTGGCTACTATACTGGATACTAGGGAATACTACCTACTATACTGGCTACTCGGGAATACTACCTACTATACTGGCTACTATACTGGCTACTATACTGGCTACTAGGGAATACTACCTACTATACTGGCTACTATACTGGCTACTAGGGAATACTACCTACTATACTGACTACTAGGGAATACTACCTACTATACTGGCTACTAGGGAATACTACCTACTATACTGGCTACTAGGGAATACTACCTACTATACTGGCTACTAGGGAATACTACCTACTATACTGGCTACTAGGGAAGACTACCTACTATACTGGCTACTAGGGAATACTACCTACTATACTGGCTACTTTACTGGCTACTAGGGAATACTACCTACTATACTGGCTACTAGGGAATACTACCTACTATACTGGCTACTAGGGAATACTACCTACTCTACGGGCTACTAGGGAATACTACCTACTATACTGGCTACTAGGGAATACTACCTACTATACTGGCTACTAGGGAATACTACCTACTATACTGGCTACTAGGGAATACTACCTACTATACTGGCTACTAGGGAATACTACCTACTATACTGGCTACTAGGGAAGACTACCTACTATACTGGCTACTAGGGAATACTACCTACTATACTGGCTACTAGGGAATACTACCTACCTTACTGGCTACTAGGGAATACTACCTACTCTACGGGCTACTAGGGAATACTACCTACTATACTGGCTACTATACTGGCTACTAGGGAATACTACCTACTATACTGGCTACTAGGGAATACTACCTACTATACTGGCTACTATACTGGCTACTAGGGAATACTACCTACTATACTGGCTACTAGGGAATACTACCTACTATACTGGCTACTAGGGAATACTACCTACTATACTGGCTACTATACTGGCTACTAGGGAATACTACCTACTATACTGGCTACTAGGGAATACTACCTACTATACTGGCTACTAGGGAATACCAAATCCCTCCTTCTGTTGCCTATCGGTCCAGGTTTCAGACCCTGTAAAAAGACAGTACAAGGTCACTATTCTAAATGTAATCATGAGACGATTTAAGTGTTCATGAAATAATTGCTTAGCATTATGATGTGATTACAACAATATGGGGTTGATATGTGGTTTAGCTATTAAAACACTCCTTGGCTTATGCCACTGCTGCTCGGCCTCTGTGCAGCTGTTCACAGGTGGGACGACCTGTGTTCCCATCTGGGAATAGTGTGCAGACTGGAATAGTAATGCAACTGTGTGGTTGAGTAATGCAGTGCCAGCAACACAGTGATGTTGTGTCATTGTTACTGGCTCAGAGGGCTACAGGACAATCTACGTGGGGTTTATAAAAATAAAATGATTAGACTATAACATCACTCAACATGTGTCACGACCGGCAAACAGAAGTGTCTGACGCAACATGCAACAGCCACTAAATGGATTACAGCAATAAGGGTTTAAACTTTTCTATTATGGGTTTATGCCCTTATGTAAATGTAATCTGATGTGTCCAGCATAACAGAGTTTGCAGAAACAACAAGGAAGACGACTAAATCACTACTACACTAAGAACGGTTTCCTAGACATGGGTTAAGTCTAGTCTAAAGCAATGCCTCCTAATGCAGCTCTCCATTGACAGGAGCTGTGTAGTCCTCGACTAGTCTTCATCTCTGACTGTGTAACCGGCATGTAGTGTGTCACAAACAGCTGCCTTTTCATCCTTCATTCAAACTGTGTGGTCTCTCATATTACCTCATGGACCTGTAGCAGCAAACCCCTTACGCTGGCCAGATTTGTACCTTTTCAGCTCGGGAATTTGAACTTACAACCCTACTAGCCCAACCCTCCTAACCACTAGGCTACCCCGCCACCGTTAAAAGCATGTCTTAAACTACTTTACAACTTTGAGAAAACGTCCTTGTCTGGTCTGATAACTTGGCTCCACTTACCTCCATAGTTGAAAAGGACTGGAGACGAAGTTAGAATCCTTTTTCCAACTCAGAAGTACATCGTTCATTGTTATCTTTTGGCAGCTCTTGCAGCACCTTGTGTTAAAACAGTGCCATGGTTGGTAAGGGGGGGGGGGAGGTTGGCTAATTGCTAGCCACCTTACTAGTAGCACATTAATAGCTAGCTAGCTAAGAGACAGAAAAAGACACAGAACACAACAATCGACTTAAAAAAAATCACTAACTGAACGGATAAACAGTATTTTCAATAAGATGAATATAAAATAACACTACTGAAATGTGATTATATTAATATACGGCTTATGTTAATGTACTGATTATGTTAATATACTGATTACATTAATATACTGAGATAAAACAAGTGAATTCGAGGCAAGTATGGGTATACTCATGATGACAGGACGCGATCGGGACAGGAATCTATGTATCGGGTAGGAAGTTGAGGGGAAGTGGGTGTTGATACGTTGTGCAAAAGGTCTATTAGGAATGAATGATATACAAAAAATGTATGGGTGGCTTTAGCAGCTATTATAGCTAGCTAGCTGGTAGGCTAATGTTTGCACGTTAGCATTAACCTATTTCTCTACCCTATTAACTTTAGCTAGCTATCCTTTCAGCTAAGTTAGCTAGTTAGCTGCATGTCTAACCTCCACTTGATGGTGATACACTCTTTTAAAAAAGTGTTCACACGGATGTTCATAGGAGTAGGACTGTCCCCGATAAAAATAAATCAACTTCTCTACCAGTCAAAAGCCTAATACAAATTGACAGCATTTTTGGAGGCCAGCCGCAGTGAGTATCAGGAGGAGCTGGTTGAGAAGCTGGTTGAGAAGCTGGTTGAGAGAACGCCAAGAATGTGCAACGCTGTCATCAAGGCAAAGGTTGGCTACTTTGAAGAATCTCAAATATAAAATATATTTTGATTTGATTAACACATTTTTGGTTAATATGTGTTATTTCATAGCTTTGATGTAGAAAACAGTAAAAAATACAGAAAAACCCTTAAATGAGTAGTTCAGACTTTTGACTGGTCCAGAATGTGTTGGCTACTGAGCTTGAGTTAAACAATGAAGAAACACAAATAACTAAAGCCAGAGATCAACATTCCCTTACCTCCTCCTGCTGTGCATTGCTGCTGGCCTCCAAATATTCTGCTAATTTGTAATAGGCGGTTGGCAACCTTTTCTTTTTATCTCCAGTTGTGATTTTCAAATGCACATGTTCCGTTCAACAGTTTCATTTCATTTACAATAAAGTCTTCAAATCTCAAAATCAATGTCATGTGATTAAATCAAAATTCTATCAAAATTTAAAATTTAAAATTCAAACCTAAAAGTAACTTCTATTGACATTGTCAACACGTAAAAATACCCTGAATAATAATAATACAATAAATCCAACTAATAAAACCATTGCAGGTAGAACGACCGTCTGTCTGCAGAGGGTGGTGCTCTGCACAGCGTATCACCGGGGGCAACCTGTCCTCTTTGACACCTACAACACCCATATCAGGAAAGCAAAAAAAAAAGCTCATTAAGGACAATAATCACCCGAGCCACTACCTGTTCACCCCGCTTCCATCCAGAAGGAGAGGTCAGTCAGTACAGGTGCATCAAAGCTGGGACCGAGACACTGAAAAACAGCTTCTATCTCAAGGCCATCAGACTGTTAAACAGCCATCACTAACACTGAGTGGCTGCTGAGAGCATGTGGCTGTACTGACCTCGTGGCTGCTGTTAACATACTGACTCATGTCAAGACACTTTAATAATGAAAAATGTATCACTAGCCACTTTATCAATGCCACTTTATATAATGTTTACATACCCTACATTACTCATCTCAAATGTGTATACTGTACTCTACACCATCTACTGCATCTTGCCTATGCCATTCGGCCATCACTTATTAATATATTTTTATCTACATACAGTGGGGCAAAAACGTATTTAGTCAGCCACCAATTGTGCAAGTTCTCCCACTTAAAAAGATGAGAGGCCTATAATTGTCATCATAGGTACACTTCAACTATGACAGACAAAATGAGAAAAACAAATCCAGAAAATGAGAAAAAAAATCAGAAAATCACATTGTAGGATTTTTAATTCATTTATTTGCAAATTATGGTGGAAAATAAGTATTTGGTCAATAACAAAAGTTTATCTCAATACTTTGTTATATACCCTTTGTTGGCAATGACAGAGGCCAAACGTTTTCTGTAAGTCTTGACTAGGTTTTCACACACTGTTGCTGGTATTTTGGCCCATTCCTCCATGCAGATCTCCTCTAGAGCAGTGATGTTTTGGGTCTGTTGCTGGGCTACATGGACTTTCAACTCCCTCCAAAGATATTCTATGGGGTTGAGATCTGGAGACTGGCTAGGCCACTCCAGGACCTTGAAATGCTTCTTACGAAGCCACTCCTTCGTTGCCTGGGCGGTGTGCTTGGGATCATTGTGAAAGACCCAGCCACGTTTCATCTTCAATGCCCTTTCTGATGTAAGGAGGTTTTCACTCAAAATCTCACGATACATGGCCCCATACATTCTTTCCTTTACACGGATCAGTCGTCCTGGTCCCTTTGCAGAAAAACAGCCCCAAATCATGATGTTTCCACCCCCATGCTTCACAGTAGGTATGGTGTTCTTTGGATGCAACTCAGCATTCTTTGTCCTCCAAACACGACAGGTTGAGTTTTTACCAAAAAGTTATATTTTGGTTTCATCTGACATTATGACATTCTCCCAATCTTCTTCTGGATCATCGAAATGCTCTCTCGCAAACTTCAGACGGGCCTGGACATGTACTGGCTTAAGCTGGGGGACACGTTTGGCACTGCAGGATTCGAGTCCCTGGCGGTGTGTTACTGATGGTAGTCTTTGTTACTTTGTTCCCAGCTCTCTGCAGGTCATTCACTAGGTCCCCCCGTGTGGTTCTGGGATTTCTGCTCACCGTTCTTGTGATAATTTTGACCCCACGGGGTGAGATCTTGCGTGGAGCCCCAGATCGAGGGAGATTATCAGTGGTCTTGTATGTCATCCATTTCCTAATAATTGCTCCCACAGTTGATTTCTTCAAACCAAGCTCCTTACCTATTGCAGATTCAGTCTTCCCAGCCTGGTGCAGGTCTACAATTTTGTTTCTGGTGTCCTTTGACAGCTCTTTGGTCTTGGCCATAGTGGAGTTTGGAGTGTGACTGTTTGAGGTTGTGGACAGGTGTCTTTTATACTGATAACAAGTTCAAACAGGTGCCATTAATACAGGTAACGAGTGGAGGACAGAGGAGCCTATTAAAGAAGAAGTTACAGGTCTGTGAGAGCAAGAAATCATGCTTGTTTGTAGGTGACCAAATACTTATTTTCCACCATAATTTGCAAATAAATTCATAAAAAATCCTACAATGTGATTTTCTGGTTGATGTGTACCTATGATGGAAATTACAGGCCTCTCTCATCTTTTTAAGTGGGAGAACTTGCACAATTGGTTAAATTAAATACTTTTTTGCCCCACTGTATTCTTATTCATTCCCTTACATTTGTGTGTATAAGGTAGTTTTTGTAGAATTGTTAGGTTAGATTACTTGTTAAACACTTGTGTTGTTACACTCGCATTACCATCTGCTAACCATGCCTATGTGACAAATAAAATGTCATTTGATTTGAGGCTACTGTAGACCTTCTTTGCTAAAACAGGATGTTTTAATCTTTTATTTGGTGACATGAATATATTTAGTATAGCTGTATTTAAAAAGTTTCACAAAAAATAATAATCTGAAATTCACTAAGATTGGGCCTCTGAGGAGCCTCCAATGGACTCAGTATATCTCACAGAATAAGAGAGAGAGAACGAGAGAGAGAGAGAGAGAGAACGAGAGAGAGAGAGAGAGAGAAAGAAAGAGGGAGAGAGATAGTGACATAGTATATCTCACTGAGTTGACCTTTACTATACAGAAAGCCAATGGGTCATGTGACGTGACACTTCTGGCTGATTAAGCCCCTGGGCTCGGTGGGGTGTGTGTGTGGGGGGTGACCTGGGTATGCTGGCATCCAGCCGTGTGACACCAGACCCTCTCTTTCTTTCCTCTCACCGTTCCATCCGAATTAGGAGTAAATTATGAAGAAAAAGAAGTGACCTTTTTAGAAAACACAGAAAATGGCTTCACAAGACTGTGGAGGCAGAGAATTAGAGGGCGAGAGGCAGAAGAGGGAGAGAGGCAGAGACACAGGGAGGCAGAGATGGAGACAAGCAGAGAGGGAGAGAGGCAGTAACAGGACAGGCCTGATGCTGTGGCCTGTTGAGAGCTCTGTTTTCTGTCTGACACTATGAGCAATGACTGTTTTCTTAGCTTGAACTTGACTTTCTACCAAACAGAGTGCAGCTGAAGTTTTTTAACTATCACACTCAGTATGATTGGTTGAATTATATAACTACAGTATAACTGGGTTGATTGGCTAGTTTTGTCCTTCATGTTATAACCTCACCTACAGAGAACAGATATACTATCAATAGCTAGTATGGTGTGAGGTTGACTAGCAGACTGATACCTCTAGTATGGTGTGAGGTTGATTAGGAGACTGATGTGAGTGTGTGTGTGTGTGTGTGTGTGTGTGTGTGTGTGTGTGTGTGTGTGTGTGTGTGTGTGTGTGTGTGTGTGTGTGTGTGTGTGTGTGTGTGTGTGTGTGTGTGCGTGCGTGCGTGTGTGTGTGTGTGTGTGTGTGTGCCAGTCAGCAGAGTCCAGTGAGATAGGTGATGGTATATGAGTGTGAGACAGGTGATGTGGGTGAATAATTCATTGGCATGTTACAGAATCCCTTGCTCAGCAGAGCACAGTTGGAGCGTGCCCAGTAAGACCTTGACGGGCGTCAGCCGGAGCAGTGGAGGCCTGGAGCCCCAGAGTTAGGCCTGTCAGCCAGAAACCAGAGTGATGGAGAGGCCTCACCATGATGCTCTGGCTCCCTCTCTCCCAGACACTGCCTGGTGCCTGCCACTGGGACGGGGGGCCAGGGGCTGGTCAGCTCAATTTAACACAATCCAGATGTAATGTGTGAGTGTGGGGGGGGGGGGGTGCTTCTGTGTGTATATGTGTCTTATACGTGTCAGTGGTGGTTGGTGCCATTCAAGATCAGGGAGGGTGATTCGTTTTTTTTATCAGCATGGCCTTATTTCTATCACAACATGTTGGGATGACTCTCGTTCATATTCCATTCACCCAGTTCAATGTAAAATCGACAGGTTTAGGCTTCTACATGATACACACATTTGCCCTATACCCATCGTGAGGTTGCGACAACTTAGCTAGCCAGCTAACTAGCAATTTGGCTAGCTTGTTCAAGTTAATTTTCTCATCATGACTAAAGCAGGTAGTGTAGCTACCTTGTGGTATGGTTATGTGAAATTATAATATAATCCCAATATTTTCTTGCAATATCGACAAAAATTGTATTTATAATTTATGCGTTGACAGTTTGGAGTGGATCACAGACCACCACGACCACCAAGTTGGGTCTGGTCTGCAAGGGACCGCCACTGATGACCAAATCTGAGTCGTCCACAGTGGAGTAAAGTAATTAAGTAAAAATACTTTAAAGAACAATAGTACTCATTTTTGGGGGAATCTGTACTTTTCTGTACTCTTTTTTTACTCCATACATTTTCCTTTACACCAAAAAGTATTTGTTACATTTTCAATGCTTAGCACGACAGTAAAACAGTCCATTTCACACACTTACAGTTTCAACAGAACATCCCTGGACTACAGAGTCTGATCTGACTGACTCAGTAAATAGAGAACCACCCTGGTCTATCTCTATCTGTAAATGATGTCTGAGGATTGGAGTCTGCCCCTGACTATCTGTAAATCATGTCTGAGTGTTGGAGTGTGCCCCTGGCTATCTGTAAATGATGTCCGAGTGTTTGAGTGTTGCCCCTGGCTATCTCTAATGATGTCCGAGTGTTTGAGTGTACCCCTGGCTATCTCTAATGATGTCTGAGTGTTGGATTGTACCCCTGGCTATCTGTAAATTATGTCTGAGTGTTGGAGTGTACCCCTGGCTATCTGTAAATGATGTCTGAGTGTTGGATTGTACCCCTGGCTATCTGTAAATGATGTCCGAGTGTTTGAGTGTACCCCTGGCTATCTGTACATTATGTCTGGGTGTTGGAGTGTACCCCTGGCAATCTGTAAATGATGTCTGAGTGTTGGAGTGTGCCCCTGACTATCTGTAAATGATGTCTGGGTGTTGGAGTGTACCCCTGGCTATCTGTAAATGATGTCTGAGTGTTGGAGTGTGCCCTGGCTATCTGTAAATGATGTCTGAGTGCTGGAGTGTGCCCCTGGCTATCTGTAAATGATGTCTGAGTGTTGGAGTGTACCCCTGGCTATCTCTAATGATGTCTGAGTGTTGGAGTGTACCCCTGGCTATGTGTAAATTATGTCTGAGTGTTGGAGTGTACCCCTGGCTATCTGTAAATGATGTCTGGGTTTTGGAGTGTACCCCTGGATATCTGTAAATGATGTCTGAGTGTTGGAGTGTACCCCTGGCTATCTGTAAATTATGTCTGAGTGTTGGAGTGTACCCCTGGCTATCTGTAAATTATGTCTGAGTTTTGGAGTGTACCCCTGGCTATCTGTAAATTATGTCTGGGTGTTGGAGTGTGCCCCTAGCTATCTGTAAATGATGTCTGAGTGTTGGAGTGTACCCCTGGCTATCTCTAATGATGTCTGAGTGTTGGAGTGTACCCCTGGCTAAATGTAAATTATGTCTGAGTGTTGGAGTGTACCCCTGGCTATCTGTAAATGATGTCTGGGTGTTGGAGTGTACCCCTGGATATCTGTAAATTATGTCTGAGTGTTGGAGTGTACCCCTGGCTATCTGTAAATTATGTCTGGGTGTTGGAGTGTACCCCTGGATATCTGTAAATTATGTCTGAGTGTTGGAGTGTACCCCTGGCTATCTGTAAATTATGTTTGGGTGTTGGAGTGTGCCCCTAGCTATCTGTAAATTATGTCTGAGTGTTGGAGTGTACCCCTGGCTATCTCTAATGATGTCTGAGTGTTGGATTGTACCCCTGGCTATCTCTAATGATGTCTGAGTGTTGGATTGTACCCCTGGCTATCTGTAAATGATGTCTGAGTGTTGGATTGTACCCCTGCCTATCTGTAAATGATGTCCGAGTGTTTGAGTGTACCCCTGGCTATCTCTAATGATGTCTGAGTGTTGGATTGTACCCCTGGCTATCTGTAAATTATGTCTGAGTGTTGGAGTGTACCCCTGGCTATCTGTAAATGATGTCTGAGTGTTGGATTGAACCCCTGGCTATCTGTAAATGATGTCCGAGTGTTTGAGTGTACCCCTGGCTATCTGTACATTATGTCTGGGTGTTGGAGTGTACCCCTGGCAATCTGTAAATGATGTCTGAGTGTTGGAGTGTGCCCCTGACTATCTGTAAATGATGTCTGGGTGTTGGAGTGTACCCCTGGCTATCTGTAAATGATGTCTGAGTGTTGGAGTGTGCCCCTGGCTATCTGTAAATGATGTCTGAGTGCTGGAGTGTGCCCCTGGCTATCTGTAAATGATGTCTGAGTGTTGGAGTGTACCCCTGGCTATCTCTAATGATGTCTGAGTGTTGGAGTGTACCCCTGGCTATGTGTAAATTATGTCTGAGTGTTGGAGTGTACCCCTGGCTATCTGTAAATGATGTCTGGGTTTTGGAGTGTACCCCTGGATATCTGTAAATGATGTCTGAGTGTTGGAGTGTACCCCTGGCTATCTGTAAATTATGTCTGAGTGTTGGAGTGTACCCCTGGCTATCTGTAAATTATGTCTGAGTGTTGGAGTGTACCCCTGGCTATCTGTAAATTATGTCTGGGTGTTGGAGTGTGCCCCTAGCTATCTGTAAATGATGTCTGAGTGTTGGAGTGTACCCCTGGCTATCTCTAATGATGTCTGAGTGTTGGAGTGTACCCCTGGCTAAATGTAAATTATGTCTGAGTGTTGGAGTGTACCCCTGGCTATCTGTAAATGATGTCTGGGTGTTGGAGTGTACCCCTGGATATCTGTAAATGATGTCTGAGTGTTGGAGTGTACCCCTGGCTATCTGTAAATTATGTCTGGGTGTTGGAGTGTACCCCTGGCTATCTGTAAATTATGTCTGAGTGTTGGAGTGTACCCCTGGCTATCTGTAAATTATGTTTGGGTGTTGGAGTGTGCCCCTAGCTATCTGTAAATTATGTCTGAGTGTTGGAGTGTACCCCTGGCTATCTCTAATGATGTCTGAGTGTTGGATTGTACCCCTGGCTATCTGTAAATGATGTCTGAGTGTTGGATTGTACCCCTGCCTATCTGTAAATGATGTCCGAGTGTTTGAGTGTACCCCTGGCTATCTGTACATTATGTCTGGGTGTTGGAGTGTACCCCTGGCTATCTCTAATGATGTCTGAGTGTTGGATTGTACCCCTGGCTATCTGTAAATGATGTCTGAGTGTTGGAGTGTACCCCTGGCTATCTCTAATGATGTCTGAGTGTTGGAGTGTACCCCTGGCTATCTGTACATTATGTCTGGGTGTTGGAGTGTACCCCTGGCTATCTGTAAATGATGTCTGAGTGTTGGAGTGTACCCCTGGCTATCTGTAAATGATGTCTGAGTGTTGGCGTGTACCCCTGACTATCTGTAAATGATGTCTGAGTGTTGGCGTGTACCCCTGGCTATCTCTAATGATGTCTGAGTGTTGGATTGTACCCCTGGCTATCTGTAAATGATGTCTGAGTGTTGGAGTGTACCCCTGGCTATCTCTAATGATGTCTGAGTGTTGGATTGTACCCCTGGCTATCTGTAAATGATGTCTGAGTGTTGGAGTGTGCCCCTGGCTATCTGTAAATTATGTCTGAGTGCTGGAGTGTGCCAATGGCTATCTGTAAATTATGTCTGAGTGTTGGAGTGTACCCCTGGCTATCTCTAATGATGTCTGAGTGTTGGATTGTACCCCTGGCTATCTGTAAATTATGTCCGAGTGTTGGAGTGCACCCCTGGCTATCTGTAAATGATGTCTGAGTGTTGGAGTGTACCCCTGGCTATCTCTAATGATGTCTGAGTGTTGGAGTGTACCCCTGGCTATCTGTAAATTATGTCTGGGTGTTGGAGTGTACCCCTGGCTATCTGTAAATTATGTCTGGGTGTTGGAGTGTACCCCTGGCTATCTGTAAATGATGTCTGAGTTTTGGAATGTCCCCCTGGCTATCTGTAAATAATGTCTGGGTGTTGGAGTGTACCCCTGGCTATCTCTAATGATGTCTGAGTGTTGGAGTGTGCCCCTGGCTATCTGTAAATGATGTCTGAGTGTTGGAGTGTGCCAGGTGACTTTCACCCACAAGTATCTTTACTTTCTTTTGGGTACTTTTCCCATCACTGATCATCCATAACAGCACCAAGCCTGGCCTGTTGAGGAGTGACGGACACTGCCTCATTGCCTGCATCCGTAATGGGTCAGCGGTCAAACAACCTCCACTTATCACTGTCAAACGCTCCCTGAAACACTTCAGAGAGCAGGCCTTTCTAATTGACCTGGCCGGGGTATCCTGGAAGGATATTGATCTCATCCCGTCATTAGAGGATGCCTGGATATTGTTTTTCCTAACCATCTTAAATAAGCATGCCCCATTCAAGAAATTTAGAACCAGGAACAGGTATAGCCCCTGGTTCTCTTCAGACCTGACTAAACTTAACCAACACAAGAACATCCTATGGCGTTCTGCATTAGCATCAAACAGCCCCATGTGATATGCAACTTTTCAGGAAGCTTGAAAACAATACACAGGCAGTTAGAAAAGCCAAGGCTAGATTTTTCATGCAGAAATTTGCTTCCTGCAACACAAACTCAAAAAAGTTCTGGGACACTGTCAAGTCCTCGGAGAATAAGAACACCTCCTCCCAGCTGCCCACTGCACTGAGGATAGGAAACACTGTCACTACCGATAAATCCAAGATAATTGAGAATTTCAATAAGCATTTTTCTACGGCTGGCCATGCTTTCCACCTGGCTACCCCTACCCTGGTCAACAGCACTGCACCCCCCACAGCAACTCGCCCAAGCCTTACCCATTTCTCCTTCTCCCAAATCCAGTCTGCTGATGTTCTGAAAAAGCTGCAAAATCTGGAACAAATCCGCCGGGCTAGACAATCTGGACCCTTTCTTTCTAAAATTATTATTTATTGCAACCCCTATTACTAGCCTGTTCAACCTCTCTTTCGTGTCGTCTGAGATTCCCAAAGTTTGGAAAGCAGCTGCGGTCATCCCCCTCTTCAAAGGGGGGGACACTCTTGACCCAAACCGCTACAGACCTATATATATCCTACCCTGCCTTTCTAAGGTCTTCGAAAGCAAAGACAACAAACAGATTACCGACCATTTCGAATCCCAACATACCTTCTCCGCTATGAAATCTGGTTTCAGAGCTGGTCATGGGTGCACCTCAGCCACGCTCAAGGTCCTAAACGATATCTTAACCGCCATCAATAAGAAACAATACTGTGTAGCCGTATTCATTGACCTTGCCAAGGCTTTCGACTCTGTCAATCACCATATCCTCATCGGCAGACTCGATAGCCTTGGTTTCTCAAATGATTGCCTTGTCTGGTTCACCAACTATTTCTCTGATAGAGTTCAGTGTGTCAAATCAGAGGGCCTGTTGTCCTGGCCTCTGGCAGTGTCTATGGGGGTGCCACAGGGTTCAATTCTTGGACCGACTCTCTTCTCTGTATACATCAATGATGTCGCTCTTGCTGCTGGTGAGTCTCTGATCCATCTCTACGCAGATGACACAATTCTGTATACTTCTGGCCCTTCTTTGGACTCTGACGAGCTTCAATGCCATACAACTATCCTTCCGTGGCCTCCAAGCTCTTAAATACAAGTAAAACTAAATGCATGCTCTTCAACCGATCGCTGCCTGCACCTGCCTGCCCGTCCAACATCACTTCTCTGGACAGTTCTGTCTTAGAATATGTGGACAGGTACAAATACCTAGGTGGCTGGTTAGACTGTAAACTCTCCTTCCAGACTTATATCAAACATCTCCAATCCAAAGTTAAATCTAGAATTGGCTTCCTATTTCGCAACAAAGCCTCCTTCACTCATGCTGCCAAACATACCCTTGTAAAACTGACCATCCTACGATCCTCGACTTTGGCGAAGTCATATTCAAAATAGCCTCCAATTGGAGGCAGTCTATCACAGTGCCATCCTTTTTGTCACCAAAGCCCCATATACTACCCACCACTGCGAACTGTACGCTCACGTTGGCTGGCCCTCGCTTCATACTCGTCGCCAAACCCACTGGCTCCAGGTCATCTACAAGACCCTGCTAGGTAAAGTCCCTCCTTATCTCAGCTCGCTGGTCACCATAGCATCTCCCACCTGTAGCACACGCTCCAGCAGGTATATCTCTCTAGTCACCCCCAAAACCAATTCTTTCTTTGGCCGCCTCCAATGACTGGAATGAATGTGCAAAGTAGAAATAATAATAATGGGGTGCAAAGGAGCAAAATAAATAAAATAAATACAGTAGGGAAAGAGGTAGTTGTTTGGGCTAAATCAAATCAAATCAAATTTTATTTGTCACATACACATGGTGAGCAGATGTTTTAATGCGAGTGTAGCGAAATGCTTGTGCTTCCAGTTCCGACAATGCAGTAATAACCAACAAGTAATCTAACTAACAATTCCAAAACTAATATCTTATACACAGTGTAAGGGGATAAAGAATATGTACATAAAGATATGAATGAGTGATGGTGCAGAGCAGCATAGGCAAGATACAGTAGATGGTATCGAGTACAGTATATACATATGAGATGAGTATGTAAACAAAGTGGCATAGTTAAAGTGGCTAGTGATACATGTATTACATAAGGATGCAGTAGATGAGAGTACAGTATATACGTATACATATGAGATGAATAATGTAGGGTATGTAAACATTATATTAGGTAGCATTGTTTAAAGTGGCTTGTGATATATTTTACATCCTTTTCCATCAATTCCCATTATTGAAGTGGCTGGAGTTGAGTCAGTGTGTTGGCAGCAGCCACTCAATGTTAGTGGTTGCTGTTTAACAGTCTGATGGCCTTGAAATAGAAGCTGTTTTTCAGTCTCTCGGTCCCAGCTTTGATGCACCTGTACTGACCTCGCCTTCTGGATGATAGCGGGGTGAACAGGCAGTGGCTCAGGTGGGTGTTGTCCTTGATGATCTTTTTGGCCTTCCTGTAACATCAGGTGGTGTAAGTGTCCTGGAGGGCAGGTAGTTTGCCCCCGGTGATGCGTTGTGCAGACCTCACTACCCTCTGGAGAGCCTTACGGTTGTGGGCGGAGCAGTTGCCGTACCAGGCGGCGATACAGGATGCTCTCGATTGTGCATCTGTAGAAGTTTGTGAGTGCTTTCTGTGACAAGCCAAATTTCTTCAGCCTCCTGAGGTTGAATAGATGCTGCTGCGCCTTCTTCACGATGCTGTCTATGTGAGTTGACCAATTCAGTTTGTCTGTGATGTGTATGCCGAGGAATTTAAAACTTACTACCCTCTCCACTACTGTTCCATCGATGTGGATAGGGGGTGTTCCCTCTGCTGTTTCCTGAAGTCCACAATCATCTACTTAGTTTTGTTGACGTTGAGTGTGAGGTTATTGTCCTGACACCACACTCCGAGGGCACTCACCTCCTCCCTGTAGGCCGTCTCGTCGTTGTTGGTAATCAAGCCTACCACTGTTGTGTCGTCCGCAAACTTGATGATTGAGTTGGAGGCATGCGTTGCCGTGCAGTCGTGGGTGAACAGGGAGTACAGGAGAGGGCTCAGAACGCACCCTTGTGGGGCCCCAGTGTTGAGGATCAGCGGGGTGGAGATGTTGTTGCCTACCCTCACCACCTGGGGGCGGCCCGTCAGGAAGTCCAGTACCCAGTTGCACAGGGCGGGGTCGAGACCCAGGGTCTCGAGCTTGATGACGAGCTTGGAGGGTACTATGGTGTTAAATGCCGAGCTGTGGTCGATGAACAGCATTCTCACATAGGTATTCCTTTTGTCCAGATGGGTTAGGGCAGTGTGCAGTGTGGTTGAGATTGCGTCGTCTGTGGACCGATTTGAGCGGTAAGCAAATTGGAGTGGGTCTAGGGTGTCAGGTAGGGTGGAGGTGATATGGTCCTTGACTAGTCTCTCAAAGCACTTCATGATGATGGAAGTGAGTGCTACGGGGGCGGTAGTCGTTTAGCTCAGTTACCTTAGCTTTCTTGGGAACAGGAACAATGGTGGCCCTCTTGAAGCATGTGGGAACAGCAGACTGGTATAGGGATTGATTGAATATGTCCGTAAACACACCAGCCAGCTGGTCTGCGCATGCTCTGAGGGCGTGGCTGGGGATGCCGTCTGGGCCTGCAGCCTTGCGGGTTAACACGTTTAAATGTTTTACTCACCTCGGCTGCAGTGAAGGAGAGACCGCATGTTTCCGTTGCAGGCCGTGTCAGTGGCACTGTATTGTCCTCAAAGCGGGTAAAAAAGTTATTTAGTCTGCCTGGGAGCAAGACATCCTGGTCTGTGACTGGGCTGGATTTCTTCCTGTAGTCCGTGATTGACTGTAGACCCTGCCACATACCTCTTGTGTCTGAGCCGTTGAATTGAGATTCTACTTTGTCTCTGTACTGACGCTTAGCTTGTTTGATAGCCTTACGGAGGGAATAGCTGCACTGTTTGCATTCGGTCATGTTACCAGACACCTTGCCCTGATTAAAAGCAATGGTTAGCGCTTTCAGTTTCACGCGAATGCTGCCATCAATCCACGGTTTCTGGTTAGGGAATGTTTTAATCGTTGCTATGGGAACGACATCTTCAACGCACGTTCTAATGAACTCGCACACCGAATCAGCGTATTCGTCAATGTTGTTGCCTGACGCAATACGAAACATGTCCCAGTCCACTTGATGGAAGCAGTCTTGGAGTGTGGAATCAGCTTGGTCGGACCAGCGTTGGACAGACCTCAGCATGGGAGCTTCTTGTTTTAGTTTCTGTCTGTAGGCAGGGATCAGCAAAATGGAGTCGTGGTCAGCTTTTCCGAAAGGGGGGTGGGGCAGGGCCTTATATGCGTCGCGGAAGTTAGAAAAACAGTGATCCAAGGTTTTGCCAGCCCTGGTGGCGCAATCGATATACTGATACATTTTAGGGAGTCTTGTTTTCAGATTAGCCTTGTTAAAATCCCCAGCTACATTGAATGCAGCCTCAGGATGTATGGATTCCAGTTTGCAAAGAGTCAAATAAAGTTCGTTCAGAGCCATCGATGTGTCTGCTTGGGGGGAATATATACGGCTGTGATTATAATCGAAGAGAATTCTCTTGGTAGATAATGCGGTCTACATTTGATTGTGAGGAATTCTAAATCAGGTGAACAGAAGGATTTGAGTTCCTGTATGTTTCTGTGATCACACCACGTCTCGTTAGCCATAAGGCATACGCCCCCACCACTCTTCTTACCAGAAAGGTGTTTGTTTCTGTCGGCACGATGCGTGGAGAAACCCGCTGGCTGCATCACCACCGAGAGCGTCTCTCCAGTGAGCCATGTTTCCGTGAAGCAAAGAACGTTACAGTCTCTGATGTCCCTCTGGAATGCTACCCTTGCTCGGATTTCATCAACCTTGTTGTCAAGAGACTGGACATTGGCGAGAAGAATGCTAGGAAGTGGGGCACGATGTGCCCGTCTCTGTAGTCTGACCAGAAGACCGCCTCGTTTCCCTCTTTTAAGAAGTCGTTTTTGGGTCGCCGGCTGGGATCCATTCCGTTGTCCTGGTTGAAAGGCAGAACACAGGATCCGCTTCGCGAAAGTCATATTCTTGGTCGTACTGATGGTGAGTTGACGCTGATCTTATATTCAGTAGTTCTTCTCGACTGTATGTAATGAAACCTAAGATGATCTGGGGTACTAATGTAAGAAATAACACGTAAAAAAACAAAAAACTGCATAGTTTCCTAGGAACGCGAAGCATGGGGGGCCATCTCTGTCGGCGCCGGAAGTCCCACTTATAGGCGGGCTATGTACAGGTGCAGTAATCTGTGAGCTGTTCTGACAACTGGTGCTTAAAGCTAGTGAGGGAGATACAGTGCCTTGCGAAAGTATTCGGCCCCCCATGATTGTGTCCCACTTGTTGTTGATTCTTCACAAAAAAATACAGTTTTATATCTTTATGTTTGAAGCCTGAAATGTGGCAAAAGGTCGCAAAGTTCAAGGGGGCCGAATACTTTCGCAAGGCACTGTAAGTTTTTCCAGTTTCAGAGATTTTTGTAGTTCGTTCCAGTCATTGGCAGCAGAGAACTGAGAACTGTATATCTACTGTATATGTATTAGTATCTATATGTAGAAGTATGTAGTAGTATCTATAAGCAGAATGTGGAAGTATCTACATCAATCTACATGTAATAGCACCGTATCTACTGTATATGTAGTAGTATGTATTAGTGTATATATGTAGTAGTATCTATATGTAGTAGTATCTATATGTAGTAGTAATATAATAATATAATATATATGTAGTAGTATAGTAGAGTAGAGTTATTCTGTATATGTAGTAGTATGTAGTAGTGTGTATGTCACGCCTTGGTCATTGTATTTGTGTTTTCGTTATATATTTGGTTAGACCAGGGTGTGACATGGGTTATTATGTATTGTTTTTTCATATTGGAGGTTTGTAGTGTTTGGGATTGTAGTTGATTAGGGGGTGTGTGTGTGTGTTAATTAGGTTGGCTGCCTGAGGCGGTTCTCAATCAGAGTCAGGTGCTTCTCGTTGTCGCTGATTGGGAACCGAATTTAGGTAGCCTGGTTTCGCTTTGCATTTCGTGGGTGATTGTTCCTGTCTCTGTGTAGTTTGCACCAGTCAGGCTGTATTAGGTTTCGTTCTGTTTGTTGTTTTTTGTATTTATTAGTTATTCGTGTTAGTTCGTTCGTTTTGTCTTCACTAAATAAACATGAGTAACTTACACGCTGCATTTCGGTCCGACTCTCCTTCAACAACAAAAGAACGCCGTTACAGAATCACCCAACACACTCGGACCGAGCAGCGTGTCAACAGGCAGGAGCAGCGTAAACAGGAGGACATGGGAAGACGTGCTGGATGGTAAAGGTTGCTACACTTGGGAGGAGACATTGGCCGGAAGAAATCGCCTCCCATGGCAACAGGTGGAGGCACTAAGGAGAGCAGAGGCAGCCGGAGATTGGAGCCGACGATACGAGGGAACACGGTTGGCAAGGAAGCCCGAAAAGCAGCCCCCAAATTTTTTTTGGGGGGGGGGGCTATCAGGGAGTAGGGCTGCGTCAGGTAGGAGACCTGCGCAATCTCCCTGTGCGTACCGGGGGGCTAGAGAGACCGGGCAGGCACCGTGTTATACAGTGGTGTGCACGGTGTCCCCAGTGCAGGTGCATAGCCCGGTGCGGTATATTTCAGCTCCGCGTATCGGCCGGGCTAGATTGAGCGTAGAGCCAAATGCTATGAAGCCGGCTCTACGCATCAGGTCTCCAGTGCGTCTCCTTGGGCCGGTTTACATGGCACCAGCCTTGCGCTCGGTGTCTCCGGTTCGCCTACATAGCCCAGTGCGGGCTATTTCTCCTCACAGCACTGGCAGGGCAACCGAGAGTATTCAACCAGGTAAGGTTGGGCAGGCTCGGTGCTCAAGAGCTCCAGTGCGCCTGCACGGTCCGGTCTATTCAGAACCACCTCCACACCCCAGCCCTCCAGTAGCAGCTCCCCGCACTAGGCTTCCTGTGCGTGTCCTCGGCCAAATACCACCAGTGCCAGCACCACGCATCAGGCCTACAGTGCGCCTCGCCTGTTCAGCGCAGCCAGCGCTTTCTCCCTCTCCTGCGCTGTCGGAGTCTCCCGTCTGTTCAGCGGTTCTAGAGCCTTCCTCCTCTACAGCGCTGCCGGAGCCTCCTGTCTGTATACAGCAGCCTGAGCTGCTAGTCTGCATGGAGCAGCTAGTCTGCATGGAGCAGCCAGATCTGCCAGTCAGCCAGACTCTTCCAGATCTGCCAGTCAGCCAGACTCTTCCAGTCAGCCAGACTCTTCCAGTCAGCCAGACTCTTCCAGATCTGCCAGTCAGTCAGACTCTTCCAGTCAGCCAGACTCTTCCAGTCAGCCAGACTCTTCCAGATCTGCCAGTCAACCAGACTCTTCCAGATCTGCTAGTCAGCCAGACTCTTCCAGATCTGCCAGTCAACCAGACTCTTCCAGATCTGCCAGTCAACCAGACTCTTCCAGATCTGCCAGTCAGCCAGACTCTTCCAGTCAGCCAGACTCTTCCAGTCAGCCAGACTCTTCCAGATCTGCCAGTCAACCAGACTCTTCCAGATCTGCCAGTCAACCAGACTCTTCCAGATCTGCCAGTCAACCAGACTCTTCCAGATCTGCCAGTCAACCAGACTCTTCCAGATCTGCTAGTCAGCCAGGATCCGCCAGTCAGCCAGGATCCGCCAGTCAGCCAGGATCTGCCAGATCTGCTAGTCAGCCAGGATCCTCCAGTCAGCCAGGATCTGCCAGATCTGCCTGTCAGCCAGGATCCGCCAGTCGGCCAGGATCCGCCAGTCGGCCAGGATC
>NW_027005614.1:0-20000 GCF_036934945.1 Oncorhynchus masou masou | reverse complement strand
GAGGACCTGCAGTAGAGGAGAGTAGAGGACAGAGGACGTGCAGTAGAGGACCGTAGAGGACAGAGGACCTGCAGTAGAGGACTGTAGAGGACAGAGGACATGCAGTAGAGGACAGTAGAGGACAGAGGACCTGCAGTAGAGAACTGTAGAGGACAGAGGACCTGCAGTAGAGGACAGTAGAGGACTGTAGAGGACAGAGGACCTGCAGTAGAGGACAGTAGAGGACAGAGGACATGCAGTAGAGGACAGTAGAGGACAGTAGAGGACAGAGGACATGCAGTAGAGGACAGAGGACATGCAGTAGAGGACAGAGGACATGCAGTAGAGGACAGTAGATGATAGAGGACTTGCAGTAGAGGACAGTAGAGGACAGAGGACATGCAGTAGAGGACAGTAGAGGACAGGGGACATGCAGTAGAGGACAGAAGACATGCAGTAGAGGACAGAGGACATGCAGTAGAGGACAGTAGAGGACAGAGGACATGCAGTAGAGGACAGTAGAGGACAGAGGACATGCAGTAGAGGACAGAGGATCTGCAGTAGAGGACAGTAGCGGACAGAGGACATGCAGTAAAGGACGGTAGAGAACAGAGGACACGCATTAGAGGACAGTAGAGGACAGAGGACATGCAGTAGAGGACAGTAGCGGACAGAGGACTTGCAGTAGAGGACAGTAGAGGACAGAGGACATGCAGTAGAGGACAGTAGAGGACAGAGGACATGCAGTAGAGGACAGTAGAGGACAGAGGACCTGCAGTAGAGGACAGTAGCGGACAGAGGACTTGCAGTAGAGGACAGTAGAGGACAGAGGACATGCAGTAGAGGACAGAGGACATGCAGTAGAGGACAGTAGAGGACAGAGGACTTGCAGTAGAGGACAGTAGAGGACAGAGGACATGCAGTAGAGGACAGTGGTGGACAGAGGACGTGCAGTAGAGGACAGTAGAGGACAGAGGACATGCAGTAGAGGACAGTAGCGGACAGAGGACTTGCAGTAGAGGACAGTAGAGGACAGAGGACATGCAGTAGAGGACAGTGGTGGACAGAGGACTTGCAGTAGAGGACAGTAGAGGACAGAGGACATGCAGTAGAGGACAGTGGTGGACAGAGGACGTGCAGTAGAGGACAGTAGAGGACAGAGGACGTGCAGTAGAGGACAGTAGAGGACAGAGGACATGCAGTAGAGGACAGAGGACGTGCAGTAGAGGACAGTAGAGGACAGAGGACTTGCAGTAGAGGACAGAGGACATGCAGTATAGGACAGTAGTGGACAGAGGACTTGCAGTAGAGGACAGTAGAGGACAGAGGACATGCAGTAGAGGACAGAGGACATGCAGTAGAGGACAGTAGTGGACAGAGGACATGCAGTAGAGGACAGAGGACTTGCAGTAGAGGACAGTAGAGGACAGAGGACATGCAGTAGAGGACAGTAGTGGACAGAGGACTTGCAGTAGAGGACAGTAGAGGACAGAGGACATGCAGTAGAGGACAGAGGACAGAGGACATGCAGTAGAGGACAGTAGTGGACAGAGGACTTGCAGTAGAGGACAGTAGAGGACAGAGGACATGCAGTAGAGGACAGTAGAGGACAGAGGATTTGCAGTAGAGGACAGTAGAGGACAGAGGACATGCAGTAGAGGACAGAGGTCATGCAGTAGAGGACAGTAGAGGACAGAGGACATGCAGTAGAGGACAGAGGACATGCAGTAGAGGACAGAGGACAGAGGACTTGCAGTAGAGGACAGTAGAGGACAGAGGACATGCAGTAGAGGACAGTAGAGGACAGAAGAGGACAGTAGAGGACAGTAGCGGACAGAGGACATGCAGTAGTGGACAGTAGAGGACAGTAGAGGACAGAGGACATGCAGTAGAGGACAGTAGAGGACAGAGGACATGCAGTAGAGGACAGTAGAGGACAGTAGAGGACAGTAGAGGACAGTAGAGGACCGTAGAGGACAGAGGACATGCAGTAGAGGACAGAGGACATGCAGTAGAGGACAGTAGAGGACAGTAGAGGACAGAGGACATGCAGTAGCAAGATCAGAATCAAATCCATTCAATTTGGAGAACGGTTTGAAGTGAAATACATCTACTTCAGATCTGTCAGTTTTTCCCACCGACTGAGCAAGGACAGATGCAGTATACCATCTAATACTTTCCATTGATGATTATGGCCTGCCATCAGAGGGAATGTGAATGGCATTCGGTTGTTTTGGAGTGTGTGTCTTTGCGGTTGGGGTATGGACAGGACAGTTCGTTGCCGAGCAGGCAGTTTGGTGTTTCGGCTGTGGGTAATAGTATCAGATGCCATGCTCCACAACAACAGGTGTGTTGGCACGGCCAGGCTCCACCCCCACGCTGGGTGATGACTTCAGCAACAACATCATCAAGAGTTAATTATAGACCAGCACACAGAGGCCCCGCCCTGCTAAGACATGGTAACATAAAAACAGGGACACCTTCAAGGACAGGGACACCTTTAAGAACAGGGACACTTTAAAAACAGAGACACCTTGAAGAACAGGGACACTTTAAAAACAGAGGCATCTTCGAGAACAGGACATCTTTAAGAACAGGGACTCCTTGTGAAAATATTGGTTTCAATGGGACGTCCCTGCATGTATAACCGTGCATGTAATGGTTTATTTATTTCATTTATTTTTTTAATTATTATTATTTAGTTATTTATTTCATTTATTTTTTTAATTATTATTATTATATATTTTTATATATTAAAAAAAAGTGTTTCTGTCGTTCCCAGCCTCGAACTCAGGCCCTGTGTATAGTTAACCGACCCTCTCTGCCCATTCATCGCCATTTTACCTGTTGTTCTTGCCTCACCCGTTGTTGTCTTAGCTAGCCCTCCAAATCAACACCTGTGGTTGCTTTATGCCTCGCTGTACAGTGGGGAGAACAAGTATTTGATATACTGCCGATTTTGCAGGTTTCCCTACTTACAAAGCATGTAGAGGTCTGTCATTTCTAGCATAGGTACACTTCAACTCTGAGAGACGGAATCAAAAACACAAATCCAGAAAATCACATTGTATGATTTTTAAGTAATTACTTAGCATTTTTTTGCATGTCATAAGTATTTGATACATCAGAAAAGCAGAACTTAATATTTGGTATCGAAACCTTTGTTTGCAATTACAGAGATCATACCTTTCCTGTAGTTCTTGACCAATTTTGCACACACTGCAGCAGGGATTTTGTTGGCTTTCGGGATGATCAGTGAGATACCAGTGTGTCAAATCGGAAGGCAGGCTGTCCGGTCCTCTGGCAGTCTCTATGGGGGTGCCACAGGGTTCAATTCTCGGGCCGACTCTTTTCTCTGTATATATCAATGATATTGCTCTTGCTGCGTGTGATTCCCTGATCCACCTCTACGCAGACGACACCATTCTGTAAACTTCCGGCCCGTCCTTGGACACTGTGCTATCTAACCTCCAAACGAGCTTCAATGCCAAACTTACCCTAGTAAAACTGACTATCCTTCCGATCCTTGGTTTCAATGGGACTTCCCTGCAGGTATAACGGTTAGATAAGCAGGTACACGGTTTGGTTTCAATGGGACTTCCCTGCAGGTATAACGGTTAGATAAGCAGGTACACGGTTTGGTTTCAATGGGACTTCCCTGCAGGTATAACGGTTAGATAAGCAGGTACACGGTTTGGTTTCAATGGGACTTCCCTGCAGGTATAACGGTTAGATAAGCAGGTACACGGTTTGGTTTCAATGGGACTTCCTGCAGGTATAACGGTTAGATAAGCAGGTACACGGTTTGGTTTCAATGGGACTTCCCTGCAGGTATAACGGTTAGATAAGCAGGTACACGGTTTGGTTTCAATGGGACTTCCCTGCAGGTATAACGGTTAGATAAGCAGGTACACGGTTTGGTTTTAATGGGACTTCCCTGCAGGTATAACGGTTAGATAAGCAGGTACACGGTTTGGTTTCAATGGGACTTCCCTGCAGGTATAACGGTTAGATAAGCAGGTACACGGTTTGGTTTCAATGGGACTTCCCTGCAGGTATAACGGTTAGTTAAGCAGGTACACGGTTCGGTTTCAGTGGGACTTCCCTGCAGGTATAACGATTCGATTAACATATAGTGCATCACATATGGTCTTGCATGTTAAACATAGTTTTGTTAATTCTATACATTCAAACATGTATTTTCTATAAATAGGTGTATTATTTCTTTCTAACTAGGCCTTCCTGTTTTAATTGAATAGCACGCCAGAGACTAGTGCTGAACACAAAGTGTCTGTACATTAATACCAGTGAGATAGAGAGCTCCTCTCAACAGATTCATTCACAATTGTCTATAGGATTTTTTACAATTTCTGTGGCAGCAATATAGGCTCGAAATATGTCAAAATCCTGTGGAGATGTACTGTATTTTACTAATAAACAAAATTACTAAATAATAATCTAAAAACAAATTTCTTCCAACATAAAAACACAACAGATCAAATCACATGGATTGATCAGGAATCTATCTACATGGCAGAGTGGAGGACTGGGAGCAGAGTGGAGGACTGGGAGCAGAGTGGAGGACTGGGAGCAGAGTGGAGGACTGGGAGCAGAGTGGAGGACTGGGAGCAGAGTGGAGGACTGGGAGCAGAGTGGAGGACTGGGAGCAGAGTGGAGGACTGGGAGCAGAGTGGAGGACTGGGAGCAGAGTGGAGGACTGGGAGCAGCTAGCAGAGTGGAGGACTGGGAACAGAGTGGAGGACTGGGAGCAGAGTGGAGGACTGGGAGCAGCTAGCAGAGTGGAGGACTGGGAACAGAGTGGAGGACTGGGAGCAGAGTGGAGGACTGGGAGCAGAGTGGAGGACTGGGAGCAGAGTGGAGGACTGGGAGCAGAGTGGAGGACTGGGAGCAGAGTGGAGGACTGGGAGCAGAGTGGAGGACTGGGAGCAGAGTGGAGGACTGGGAGCAGAGTGGAGGACTGGGAGCAGAGTGGAGGACTGGGAGCAGAGTGGAGGACTGGGAGCAGAGTGGAGGACTGGGAGCAGAGTGGAGGACTGGGAACAGAGTGGAGGACTGGGAGCAGAGTGGAGGACTGGGAGCAGAGTGGAGGACTGGGAGCAGAGTGGAGGACTGGGAGCAGAGTGGAGGACTGGGAGCAGAGTGGAGGACTGGGAGCAGAGTGGAGGACTGGGAGCAGAGTGGAGGACTGGGAGCAGAGTGGAGGACTGGGAGCAGAGTCGAGGACTGGGTGCAGAGTGGAGGACTGGGAGCAGAGTGGAGGACTGGGAGCAGAGTGGAGGACTGGGAGCAGCTAGCAGAGTGGAGGACTGGGAGCAGAGTGGAGGACTGGGAGCAGCTAGCAGAGTGGAGGACTGGGAGCAGAGTGGAGGACTGGGAACAGAGTGGAGGACTGGGAGCAGAGTGGAGGACTGGGAGCAGCTAGCAGAGTGGAGGACTGGGAGCAGAGTGGAGGACTGGGAGCAGCTAGCAGAGTGGAGGACTGGGAGCAGAGTGGAGGACTGGGAGCAGAGTGGAGGACTGGGAACAGAGTGGAGGACTGGGAACAGAGTGGAGGACTGGGAACAGAGTGGAGGACTGGGAGCAGAGTGGAGGACTGGGAACAGAGTGGAGGACTGGGAACAGAGTGGAGGACTGGGAACAGAGTGGAGGACTGGGAGCAGAGTGGAGGACTGGGAGCAGAGTGGAGGACTGGGAACAGAGTGGAGGACTGGGAGCAGAGTGGAGGACTGGGAGCAGAGTGGAGGACTGGGAGCAGAGTGGAGGACTGGGAGCAGCTAGCAGAGTGGAGGACTGGGAGCAGAGTGGAGGACTGGGAGCAGCTAGCAGAGTGGAGGACTGGGAGCAGAGTGGAGGACTGGGAGCAGCTAGCAGAGTGGAGGACTGGGAGCAGAGTGGAGGACTGGGAGCAGAGTGGAGGACTGGGAGCAGCTAGCAGAGTGGAGGACTGGGAGCAGCTAGCAGAGTGGAGGACTGGGAGCAGCTAGCAGAGTGGAGGACTGGGAGCAGAGTGGAGGACTGGGAGCAGCTAGCAGAGTGGAGGACTGGGAGCAGAGTGGAGGACTGGGAGCAGAGTGGAGGACTGGGAGCAGCTAGCAGAGTGGAGGACTGGGAGCAGCTAGCAGAGTGGAGGACTGGGAGCAGCTAGCAGAGTGGAGGACTGGGAGCAGCTAGCAGAGTGGAGGACTGGGAGCAGCTAGCAGAGTGGAGGACTGGGAGCAGCTAGCAGAGTGGAGGACTGGGAGCAGCTAGCAGAGTGGAGGACTGGGAGCAGCTAGCAGAGTGGAGGACTGGGAGCAGCTAGCAGAGTGGAGGACTGGGAGCAGTTAGCAGAGTGGAGGACTGGGAGCAGCTAGCAGAGTGGAGGACTGGGAGCAGCTAGCAGAGTGGAGGACTGGGAGCAGCTAGCAGAGTGGAGGACTGGGAGCAGAGTGGAGGACTGGGAGCAGCTAGCAGAGTGGAGGACTGGGAGCAGCTAGCAGAGTGGAGGACTGGGAGCAGAGTGGAGGACTGGGAGCAGCTAGCAGAGTGGAGGACTGGGAGCAGCTAGCAGAGTGGAGGACTGGGAGCAGCTAGCAGAGTGGAGGACTGGGAGCAGCTAGCAGAGTGGAGGACTAAGAGCAGCTAGCAGAGTGGAGGACTGGGAGCAGCTAGCAGAGTGGAGGACTGGGAGCAGAGTGGAGGACTGGGAGCAGCTAGCAGAGTGGAGGACTGGGAGCAGCTAGCAGAGTGGAGGACTGGGAGCAGAGTGGAGGACTGGGAGCAGCTAGCAGAGTGGAGGACTGGGAGCAGCTAGCAGAGTGGAGGACTGGGAGCAGCTAGCAGAGTGGAGGACTGGGAGCAGAGTGGAGGACTGGGAGCAGCTAGCAGAGTGGAGGACTGGGAGCAGCTAGCAGAGTGGAGGACTGGGAGCAGAGTGGAGGACTGGGAGCAGCTAGCAGAGTGGAGGACTGGGAGCAGCTAGCAGAGTGGAGGACTGGGAGCAGCTAGCAGAGTGGAGGACTGGGAGCAGCTAGCAGAGTGGAGGACTGGGAGCAGCTAGCAGAGTGGAGGACTGGGATCAGCTAGCAGAGTGGAGGACTGGGAGCAGCTAGCAGAGTGGAGGACTGGGAGCAGCTAGCAGAGTGGAGGACTGGGAGCAGCTAGCAGAGTGGAGGACTGGGAGCAGCTAGCAGAGTGGAGGACTGGGAGCAGCTAGCAGAGTGGAGGACTGGGAGCAGCTAGCAGAGTGGAGGACTGGGAGCAGCTAGCAGAGTGGAGGACTGGGAGCAGCTAGCAGAGTGGAGGACTGGGAGCAGCTAACAGAGTGGAGGACTGGGAGCAGCTAGCAGAGTGGAGGACTGGGAGCAGCTAGCAGAGTGGAGGACTGGGAGCAGCTAGCAGAGTGGAGGACTGGGAGCAGCTAGCAGAGTGGAGGACTGGGAGCAGCTAGCAGAGTGGAGGACTGGGAGCAGCTAGCAGAGTGGAGGACTGGGAGCAGCTAGCAGAGTGGAGGACTGGGAGCAGCTAGCAGAGTGGAGGACTGGGAGCAACTAGCAGAGTGGAGGACTGGGAGCAGCTAGCAGAGTGGAGGACTGGGAGCAGCTAGCAGAGTGGAGGACTGGGAGCAACTAGCAGAGTGGAGGACTGGGAGCAGCTAGCAGAGTGGAGGACTGGGAGCAGCTAGCAGAGTGGAGGACTGGGAGCAACTAGCAGAGTGGAGGACTGGGAACAGCTAGCAGAGTGGAGGACTGGGAGCAGCTAGCAGAGTGGAGGACTGGGAGCAGCTAGCAGAGTGGAGGACTGGGAAGCAGCTAGCAGAGTGGAGGACTGGGAGCAGCTAGCAGAGTGGAGGACTGGGAGCAGCTAGCAGAGTGGAGGACTGGGAGCAACAAGCAGAGTGGAGGACTGGGAGCAGCTAGCAGAGTGGAGGACTGGGAGCAGCTAGCAGAGTGGAGGACTGGGAGCAACAAGCAGAGTGGAGGACTGGGAACAGCTAGCAGAGTGGAGGACTGGGAGCAGCTAGCAGAGTGGAGGACTGGGAACAGCTAGCAGAGTGGAGGACTGGGAGCAGCTAGCAGAGTGGAGGACTGGGAGCAGCTAGCAGAGTGGAGGACTGGGAGCAGCTAGCAGAGTGGAGGACTGGGAGCAGCTAGCAGAGTGGAGGACTGGGAGCAGCTAGCAGAGTGGAGGACTGGGAGCAGCTAGCAGAGTGGAGGACTGGGAGCAGCTAGCAGAGTGGAGGACTGGGAGCAGCTAGCAGAGTGGAGGACTGGGAGCAGCTAGCAGAGTGGAGGACTGGGAGCAGCTAGCAGAGTGGAGGACTGGGAGCAGCTAGCAGAGTGGAGGACTGGGAGCAGCTAGCAGAGTGGAGGACTGGGAGCAGATAGCAGAGTGGAGGACTGGGAGCAGCTAGCAGAGTGGAGGACTGGGAGCAGCTAGCAGAGTGGAGGACTGGGAGCAGCTAGCAGAGTGGAGGACTGGGAACAGCTAGCAGAGTGGAGGACTGGGAGCAGCTAGCAGAGTGGAGGACTGGGAGCAGCTAGCAGAGTGGAGGACTGGGAGCAGCTAGCAGAGTGGAGGATTGGGAGCAGCTAGCAGAGTGGAGGACTGGGAGCAGCTAGCAGAGTGGAGGACTGGGAGCAGCTAGCAGAGTGGAGGACTGGGAGCAGCTAGCAGAGTGGAGGACTGGGAGCAACTAGCAGAGTGGAGGACTGGGAGCAGCTAGCAGAGTGGAGGACTGGGAGCAGCTAGCAGAGTGGAGGACTGGGAGCAACTAGCAGAGTGGAGGACTGGGAGCAGCTAGCAGAGTGGAGGACTGGGAGCAGAGTGGAGGACTGGGAGCAGCTAGCAGAGTGGAGGACTGGGAGCAGCTAGCAGAGTGGAGGACTGGGAGCAGCTAGCAGAGTGGAGGACTGGGAACAGCTAGCAGAGTGGAGGACTGGGAGCAGCTAGCAGAGTGGAGGACTGGGAGCAGCTAGCAGAGTGGAGGACTGGGAGCAGCTAGCAGAGTGGAGGACTGGGAGCAGCTAGCAGAGTGGAGGACTGGGAGCAGCTAGCAGAGTGGAGGACTGGGAGCAACAAGCAGAGTGGAGGACTGGGAACAGCTAGCAGAGTGGAGGACTGGGAGCAGCTAGCAGAGTGGAGGAATGGGAACAGCTAGCAGAGTGGAGGACTGGGAACAGCTAGCAGAGTGGAGGACTAGGAACAGCTAGCAGAGTGGAGGACTGGGAGCAGCTAGCAGAGTGGAGGACTGGGAGCAGCTAGCAGAGTGGAGGACTGGGAGCAACAAGCAGAGTGGAGGACTGGGAGCAGCTAGCAGAGTGGAGGACTGGGAGCAGCTAGCAGAGTGGAGGACTAGGAACAGCTAGCAGAGTGGAGGACTGGGAGCAGCTAGCAGAGTGGAGGACTGGGAGCAGCTAGCAGAGTGGAGGACTGGGAGCAACAAGCAGAGTGGAGGACTGGGAACAGCTAGCAGAGTGGAGGACTGGGAGCAGCTAGCAGAGTGGAGGACTGGGAGCAGCTGGCAGAGTGGAGGACTGGGAGCAGCTAGCAGAGTGGAGGACTGGGAGCAGCTAGCAGAGTGGAGGACTGGGACCAGCTAACAGAGTGGAGGACTGGGAGCAGCTAGCAGAGTGGAGGACTGGGAGCAGCTAGCAGAGTGGAGGACTGGGAGCAACAAGCAGAGTGGAGGACTGGGAGCAGCTAGCAGAGTGGAGGACTGGGAGCAGCTAGCAGAGTGGAGGACTGGGAACAGCTAGCAGAGTGGAGGACTGGGAACAGCTAGCAGAGTGGAGGACTGGGAACAGCTGGCAGAGTGGAGGACTGCGAGCAACTAGCAGAGTGGAGGACTGGGAGCAACAAGCAAAGTGGAGGACTGGGAGCAACAAGCAGAGTGGAGGACTGGGAGCAACTAGCAGAGTGGAGGACTGGGAACAGTTAGCAGAGTGGAGGACTAGGAGCAGCTAGCAGAGTGGAGGACTTGGAGCAACAAGCAGAGTGGAGGACTGGGAGCAGCTAGCAGAGTGGACGACTGGGAACAGCTAGCAGAGTGGAGGACTGGGAGCAGCTAGCAGAGTGGAGGACTGGGAGCAGCTAGCAGAGTGGAGGACTGGGAGCAACAAGCAGAGTGGAGGACTGGGAACAGCTAGCAGAGTGGAGGACTGGGAACAGTTAGCAGAGTGGAGGACTGGGAGCAACAAGCAGAGTGGAGGACTGGGAACAGTTAGCAGAGTGGAGGACTGGGAACAGTTAGCAGAGTGGAGGACTGGGAGCAACAAGCAGAGTGGAGGACTGGGAACAGTTAGCAGAGTGGAGGACTGGGAACAGTTAGCAGATTGGAGAACTGGGAGCAACAAGCAGAGTGGAGGACTGGGAGCAGCTAGCAGAGTGGAGGACTGGGAGCAGCTAGCAGAGTGGAGGACTGGGAGCAACAAGCAGAGTGGAGGACTGGGAGCAGCTAGCAGAGTGGAGGACTGGGAGCAGCTAGCAGAGTGGAGGACTGGGAACAGCTAGCAGAGTGGAGGACTGGGAACAGCTAGCAGAGTGGAGGACTGGGAACAGCTGGCAGAGTGGAGGACTGCGAGCAACTAGCAGAGTGGAGGACTGGGAGCAACAAGCAAAGTGGAGGACTAGGAGCAGCTAGCAGAGTGGAGGACTTGGAGCAACAAGCAGAGTGGAGGACTGGGAGCAGCTAGCAGAGTGGAAGACTGGGAACAGCTAGCAGAGTGGAGGACTGGGAGCAGCTAGCAGAGTGGAGGACTGGGAGCAGCTAGCAGAGTGGAGGACTGGGAGCAACAAGCAGAGTGGAGGACTGGGAACAGCTAGCAGAGTGGAGGACTGGGAACAGTTAGCAGAGTGGAGGACTGGGAGCAACAAGCAGAGTGGAGGACTGGGAACAGTTAGCAGAGTGGAGGACTAGGAACAGTTAGCAGAGTGGAGGACTGGGAGCAACAAGCAGAGTGGAGGACTGGGAGCAGCTAGCAGAGTGGAGGACTGGGAGCAGCTAGCAGAGTGGAGGACTGGGAGCAACAAGCAGAGTGGAGGACTGGGAGCAGCTAGCAGAGTGGAGGACTGGGAGCAGCTAGCAGAGTGGAGGACTGGGAACAGCTAGCAGAGTGGAGGACTGGGAACAGCTGGCAGAGTGGAGGACTGCGAGCAACTAGCAGAGTGGAGGACTGGGAGCAACAAGCAAAGTGGAGGACTGGGAGCAACAAGCAGAGTGGAGGACTGGGAGCAACTAGCAGAGTGGAGGACTGGGAACAGTTAGCAGAGTGGAGGACTGGGAACAGTTAGCAGAGTGGAGGACTGGGAGCAACAAGCAGAGTGGAGGACTGGGAACAGTTAGCAGAGTGGAGGACTGGGAACAGTTAGCAGAGTGGAGGACTGGGAGCAACAAGCAGAGTGGAGGACTGGGAACAGTTAGCAGAGTGGAGGACTGGGAACAGTTAGCAGAGTGGAGAACTGGGAGCAACAAGCAGAGTGGAGGACTGGGAGCAGCTAGCAGAGTGGAGGACTGGGAGCAGCTAGCAGAGTGGAGGACTGGGAGCAACAAGCAGAGTGGAGGACTGGGAGCAGCTAGCAGAGTGGAGGACTGGGAGCAGCTAGCAGAGTGGAGGACTGGGAACAGCTAGCAGAGTGGAGGACTGGGAACAGCTAGCAGAGTGGAGGACTGGGAACAGCTGGCAGAGTGGAGGACTGCGAGCAACTAGCAGAGTGGAGGACTGGGAGCAACAAGCAAAGTGGAGGACTGGGAGCAACAAGCAGAGTGGAGGACTGGGAGCAACTAGCAGAGTGGAGGACTGGGAACAGTTAGCAGAGTGGAGGACTAGGAGCAGCTAGCAGAGTGGAGGACTTGGAGCAACAAGCAGAGTGGAGGACTGGGAGCAGCTAGCAGAGTGGAAGACTGGGAACAGCTAGCAGAGTGGAGGACTGGGAGCAGCTAGCAGAGTGGAGGACTGGGAGCAGCTAGCAGAGTGGAGGACTGGGAGCAACAAGCAGAGTGGAGGACTGGGACCAGCTAGCAGAGTGGAGGACTGGGAACAGTTAGCAGAGTGGAGGACTGGGAGCAACAAGCAGAGTGGAGGACTGGGAACAGTTAGCAGAGTGGAGGACTAGGAACAGTTAGCAGAGTGGAGGACTGGGAGCAACAAGCAGAGTGGAGGACTGGGAGCAGCTAGCAGAGTGGAGGACTGGGAGCAGCTAGCAGAGTGGAGGACTGGGAGCAACAAGCAGAGTGGAGGACTGGGAGCAGCTAGCAGAGTGGAGGACTGGGAGCAGCTAGCAGAGTGGAGGACTGGGAACAGCTAGCAGAGTGGAGGACTGGGAACAGCTAGCAGAGTGGAGGACTGGGAACAGCTGGCAGAGTGGAGGACTGCGAGCAACTAGCAGAGTGGAGGACTGGGAGCAACAAGCAAAGTGGAGGACTGGGAGCAACAAGCAGAGTGGAGGACTGGGAGCAACTAGCAGAGTGGAGGACTGGGAACAGTTAGCAGAGTGGAGGACTAGGAGCAGCTAGCAGAGTGGAGGACTTGGAGCAACAAGCAGAGTGGAGGACTTGGAGCAACAAGCAGAGTGGAGGACTGGGAGCAGCTAGCAGAGTGGAAGACTGGGAACAGCTACCAGAGTGGAGGACTGGGAGCAGCTAGCAGAGTGGAGGACTGGGAGCAACTAGCAGAGTGGAGGACTGGGAGCAACTAGCAGAGTGGAGGACTGGGAACAGCTAGCAGAGTGGAGGACTGGGAGCAACTAGCAGAGTGGAGGACTGGGAACAGTTAGCAGAGTGGAGGACTAGGAGCAGCTAGCAGAGAGGAGGACTGGGAGCAACAAGCAGAGTGGAGGACTGGGAGCAGCTAGCAGAGTGGAAGACTGGGAACAGCTAGCAGAGTGGAGGACTGGGAGCAGCTAGCAGAGTGGAGGACTGGGAACAGCTAGCAGAGTGGAGGACTGGGAACAGCTAGCAGAGTGGAGGACTGGGAACAGCTAGCAGAGTGGAGGACTGGGAGCAACTAGCAGAGTGGAGGACTGGGAGCAGAGTGTAGGACTGTGAGCAACTAGCAGAGTGGAGGACTGGGAACAGCTAGCAGAGTGGAGGACTGGGAGCAGCTAGCAGAGTGTAGGACTGGGAAAAGCGAGCAGAGTGGAGGACTGGGAACAGCGAGCAGAGTGGAGGACTGGGAACAGCGAGCAGAGTGGAGGACTGGGAACAGCGAGCAGAGTGGAGGACTGGGAGCAACCAACAGAGTGGAGGACTGGGAGCAGAGTGGAGGACTGTGAGCAACTAGCAGAGTGGAGGACTGGGAACAGCTAGCAGAGTGGAGGACTGGGAACAGCTAGCAGAGTGGAGGACTGGGAACAGCTAGCAGAGTGGAAGACTGGCAACAGCTAGCAGAGTGTAGGACTGGGATCAACTAGCAGAGTGGAGGACTGGGAGCAGAGTGGAGGACTGGGAACAGCGAGCAGAGTGGAGGACTGGGAACAGCTAGCAGAGTGGAGGACTGGGAGCAGCGAGCAGAGTGTAGGAATGGGAACAGCTAGAAGAGTGGATGACTAGGAACAGCTAGCAGAGTGTAGGACTGGGAACAGCTAGCAGAGTGGAGGACTGGGAACAGCGATCAGAGTGGAGGACTGGGAACAGATAGCAGAGTGGATGACTGGGAACAGCGAGCAGAGTTTAGGACTGGGAACAACTAGCAGAGTGGAGGACTAGGAACAGCTAGCAGAGTGGAGGACTGGGAACAGATAGCAGAGTGGAGGACTGGGAACAGCGAGCACTGTTTAGGATTGGGAACAGCTAGCAGAGTGGAGGACTAGGAACAGCTAGCAGAGTGGAGAACTGGGAGCAGCTAGCAGAGTGGAGGACTGGGAACAGCTAGCAGAGTGGAGGATTGGGAACAGCTAGCAGAGTGGAAGACTGGGAGCAGCTTGCAGAGTAGCGGACTGGGAACAGCTAGCAGAGTGTAGGACTGGGAGCAACTAGCAGAGTGGAGGACTGGGAGCAGAGTGGAGGACTGGGAACAGCGAGCAGAGTGTATGACTGGGAGCAGCTAGCAGAGTGGAGGACTGGGAGCAGAGTGGAGAACTGGGAACAGCTAGCAGAGTGGAGGACTGGGAGCAACTAGCAGAGTGCAGGACTGGGAGTAACTAGCAGAGTGGAGGATTGGGAACAGCTAGCAGAGTGGAGGACTGGGAGCAGCTAGCAGAGTGTAGGACTGGGAACAGCTAGCAGAGTGGAGGACTGGGAACAGTTAGCAGAGTGGAGGACTAGGAGCAGCTAGCAGAGTGGAGGACTGGGAGCAGCTAGCAGAGTGTAGGACTGGGAACAGCTAGCAGAGTGGAGGACTGGGAACAGCTAGCAGAGTGGAGGACTGGGAACAGCTGGCAGAGTGGAGGACTGCGAGCAACTAGCAGAGTGGAGGACTGGGAGCAACAAGCAAAGTGGAGGACTGGGAGCAACAAGCAGAGTGGAGGACTGGGAGCAACTAGCAGAGTGGAGGACTGGGAACAGTTAGCAGAGTGGAGGACTAGGAGCAGCTAGCAGAGTGGAGGACTTGGAGCAACAAGCAGAGTGGAGGACTGGGAGCAGCTAGCAGAGTGGAAGACTGGGAACAGCTAGCAGAGTGGAGGACTGGGAGCAGCTAGCAGAGTGGAGGACTGGGAGCAGCTAGCAGAGTGTAGGACTGGGAGCAGCTAGCAGAGTGTAGGACTGGGAACAGCTAGCAGAGTGGAGGACTGGGAACAGCTAGCAGAGTGTAGGACTGGGAGCAACTAGCAGAGTGGAGGACTGGGAGGAGATTGGAGGACTGTGAGCAACTAGCAGAGTGGAGGACTGGGAACAGCTAGCAGAGTGTAGGACTGGGAACAGCTAGCAGAGTGGAGGACTAGGAACAGCTAGCAGAGTGTAGGACTGGGAACAGCTAGCAGAGTGGAGGACTAGGAACAGCTAGCAGAGTGGAGGACTGGGAACAGCGAGCAGAGTGGAGGACTGGGAACAGCGAGCAGAGTGGAGGACTGGGAGCAACTAGCAGAGTGGAGGACTGGGAGCAGAGTGGAGGACTGTGAGCAACTAGCAGAGTGGAGGACTGGGAACAACTAGCAGAGTGGAGGACTGGGAGCAGCTAGCAGAGTGTAGGACTGGGAACAGCTAGCAGAGTGGAGGACTAGGAACAGCTAGCAGAGTGGAGGACTGGGAACAGCGAGCAGAGTGGAGGACTGGGAACAGCGAGCAGAGTGGAGGACTGGGAGCAACTAGCAGAGTGGAGGACTGGGAGCAGAGTGGAGGACTGTGAGCAACTAGCAGAGTGGAGGACTGGGAACAACTAGCAAAGTGGAGGACTGTGGACCGGCTAGCAGAGTGGAGGACTGGCAACAGCTAGCAGAGTGGAGGACTGGGAACAGCTAGCAGAGTTTAGGACTGGGAGCAACTAGCAGAGTGGAGGACTGGGAGCAGAGTGGAAGACTGGGAACAGCGAGCAGAGTGGAGGACTGGGAACAGCTAGCAGAGTGGAGGACTGGGAGCAGCGAGCAGAGTGTAGGACTGGGAACAGCTAGCAGAGTGTAGGACTGGGAACAGCTAGCAGAGTGGAGGACTAGGAACAGCTAGCAGAGTGTAGGACTGGGAACAGCGAGCAGAGTGGAATACTGGGAATAGATAGCAGAGTGGAATACTGGGAACAGCGAGCAGAGTGTAGGACTGGGAACAGCGCGCAGAGTGGAGGACTGTGAACAGCGAGCAGAGTGGAATACTGGGAATAGATAGCAGAGTTTAGGACTGGGAACAGCTAGCAGAGTGGAGGATTGGGAACAGCTAGCAGAGTGGAAGACTGGGAGCAGCTTGCAGAGTAGCGGACTGGGAACAGCTAGCAGAGTGGAGGATTGGGAACAGCTAGCAGAGTGGAGGATTGGGAACAGCTAGCAGAGTGGAAGACTGGGAGCAGCTTGCAGAGTAGCGGACTGGGAACAGCTAGCAGAGTGGAGGACTAGGAACAGCTAGCAGAGTGGAGGACTGGGAACAGCTAGCAGAGTGGAGAACTGGGAGCAGCTAGCAGAGTGGAGGACTGGGAACAAATAGCAGAGTGGAGGATTGGGAACAGCTAGCAGAGTGGAAGACTGGGAGCAGCTAGCAGAGTAGCGGACTGGGAACAGCTAGCAGAGTGTAGGACTGGGAGCAACTAGCAGAGTGGAGGACTGGGAGCAGAGTGGAGGACTGGGAACAGCTAGCAGAGTGGAGGATTGGGAACAGCTAGCAGAGTGGAGGATTGGGAACAGCTAGCAGAGTGGAAGACTGGGAGCAGCTTGCAGAGTAGCGGACTGGGAACAGCTAGCAGAGTGGAGGACTGGGAGTAACTAGCAGAGTGGAGGACTGGGAACAGCTAGCAGAGTGGAGGACTGGGAGCAGCTAGCAGAGTGTAGGACTGGGAACAGCTAGCAGAGTGGAGGACTGGGAACAGCTAGCAGAGTGGAGGACTAGGAACAGCTAGCAGAGTGGAGGACTGGGAACAGCTAGCAGATTGGAGGACTGGGAACAGCTAGCAGAGTGGAGGACTGGGAGCAACTAGCAGAGTGGAGGACTGGGAGCAACTAGCAGAGTGGAGGACTGGGAACAGCTAGCAGAGTGGAGGACTAGGAACAGCTAGCATAGTGTAGGACTAGGAACAGCTAGCAGAGTGGAGGACTGGGAACAGCTAGCAGATTGGAGGACTGGGTGCAGCTAGCAGAGTGGAGGACTGGGAGCAGCTAGCAGAGTGGAGGACTGGGATCAGCTAGCAGAGTGGAGGACTAGGAACAGCTAGCAGAGTGGAGGACTGGGAGCAGCTAGCAGAGTGGAGGACTGGGAGCAGCTAGCAGAGTGGAGGACTGGGAGCAGCTAGCAGAGTAGCGGACTGGGAGCAGCTAGCAGAGTGGAGGACTGGGAGCAGCTAGCAGAGTGGAGGACTGGGAGCAGCTAGCAGAGTGGAGGACTGGGATCAGCTAGCAGAGTGGAGGACTGGGAACAGCTAGCAGAGTGGAGGACTGGGAACAGCTAGCAGAGTGGAGGACTGGGAACAGAGTGGAGGACTGGGAACAGCTAGCATAGTGGAGGACTGGGAACAGCTAGCAGAGTGGAGGACTGGGAACAGCTAGCAGAGTGTAGGACTGGGAGCAGAGTGGAGGACTGGGAGCAATTTGAGGTGCTGTATTTAAATGACCATATGGACGTTTTTGAGGCGCCAAGAAACCATGCAGCTCTGACACACACACACACACACACACACACACACACACACACACACACACACACACACACACACACACACACACACACACACACACACACACACACACACACACACACACACACACACACACACACACACACACACACACACTGCTGGAGCCTTTACACGATCAGAACATTCACAGACTTCTAATTTGCCACAACTACCTCCTTTGGCATAGAACAATGCTGCAGAATTTAGCTGAAGAGTTAGAGAGAGAGAGTGTTTGAGAGAGAGAGAGAGAGAGAGAGAGAGAGAGAGAGAGAGGGGGGGGAGGGAAGGAAGGAAGGAGGGCGGGAGAGAGAGAGAGAGAGAGAGAGAGAGAGAGAGACAGAAAACGACAGAGAGAAAGAGAGAGAAAGCGAGAGAGCGACAGGGAGAATGACAGAGAGAGATACAGAGAGAGAGACAGAGAGGGGGAGATTATGAGAGAGAAACAGAGAGCGAGAGAGAGAAACAGAGAGAGAGAGAGAGTGAGACAGAAAACGACAGAAAACTACTGGAACAGGGTCTTTAGAGGCCCACAATTTCCTCGAGCTAAAGTCAGTCAGTCAGACAGAGGCCCTGGAGGAGGGGAAGGCTGTTCCTGCTAAACCACCTGCAGTCAGACAGAGTTAGAACCTCTCCTCCCCTCTCCTCTCCTCTCTCCCTGTCCTCCCCTCAGAGGTTATGATGCTCCCCTCTCCTCTCCTCTCCTCTCTCCCTGTCCTCCCCTCAGAGGTTATGATGCTCCCCTCTCCTCTCCTCTCTCCCTGACCTCCCCTCAGAGGTTATGATGCTCCCCCCTCCTCTCCCTGACCTCCCCTCAGAGGTTATGATGCTCCCCTCTCCTCTCATCTCTCCCTGACCTCCCCTCAGAGGTTATGATGCTCCCCTCCCCCTCTCCTCTCTCCCTGACCTCCCTCAGAGGTTATGATGCTCCCCCTCCTCTCCCTGACCTCCCCTCAGAGGTTATGATGCTCCACTCTCCTCTCCTCTCTCCCTGTCCTCCCCTCAGAGGTAATGATGCTCCCCTCTCCTCTCCTCTCTCCCTGACCTCCCTCAGAGGTTATGATGCTCCCCTCTCCTCTCCTCTCCTCTCTCCCTGACCTCCCCTCAGAGGTTATGATGCTCCCCTCTCCTCTCCTCTCCTCTCTCCCTGACCTCCCCTCAGAGGTTATGATGCTCCCCTCTACTCTCCTCTCCTCTCCTCTCCTTTCCTCTCCTCTCCTCTCCTCTCCTCTCCTCTCCTCTCCTCTCTCCCTGACCTCCCCTCAGAGGTTTTGATGCTCCCCTCTCCTCTCCTCTCCTCTCTCCCTGACCTCCCCTCAGAGGTTATGATGCTCACCTCTCCTCTCCTCTCTCCCTGACCTCCCCTCAGAGGTTATGATGCTCCCCCTCCCTCTCTCTCTCCCTGACCTCCCCTCAGAGGTTATGATGCTCCCCTCTCCTCTCCTCTCTCCCCGACCTCCCCTGCCCTCTCCTCTCTCCCTGACCTCCCCTCAGAGGTTATGATGCTCCCCTCTCCTCTCCACTCTCCCTGACCTCCCCTCAGAGTTTATGATGCTCCCCTCTCCTCTCCTCTCTCCCTGACCTCCCCTCAGAGGTTATGATGCTCCCCCCTCCTCTCCCTGACCTCCCCTCAGAGGTTATGATGCTCCCCTCTCCTCTCTCTCTCCCTGACCTCCCCTCAGAGGTTATGATGCTCCCCTCTCCTCTCCTCTCTCCCTGACCTCCCCTCAGAGGTTATGATGCTCCCCTCTCCTCTCCTCTCCTCTCTCCCTGACCTCCCCTCAGAGGTAATGATGTTCCCCGCTCCTCTCCCTGACCTCCCCTCAGAGGTTATGATGCTCCACCCACCTCTCCTCTCCTCTCTCCCTGACCTCCCCTCAGAGGTTATGATGCTCCCGCTCCTCTCCTGACCTCCCTCAGAGGTTATGATGCTCCACCCACCTCTCCTCTCCTCTCTCCCTGACCTCCCCTCAGAGGTTATGATGCTCCCCTCTCCTCTCCTCTCTCCCTGACCTCCCCTCAGAGGTTATGATGCTCCCCGCTCCTCTCCCTGACCTCCCCTCAGAGGTTATGATGCTCCACCCACCTCTCCTCTCCTCTCTCCCTGACCTCCCCTCAGAGGTTATGATGCTCCCCCTCTCCTCTCCTCTCTCCCTGACCTCCCCTCAGAGGTTATGATGCTCCCCCTCCCCTCTCCTCTCTCCCTGACCTCCCCTCAGAGGTTATGATGCTCCCCTCTCCTCTCCTCTCCTCTCTCCCTGACCTCCCTCAGAGGTTATGATGCTCCCCTCTCCTCTCCTCTCTCCCTGACCTCCCCTCAGAGGTTATGATGCTCCCCCCTCCTCTCCTCTCTCTCCTCCTCTCTCCCTGACCTCCCCTCAGAGGTTATGATGCTCCCCTCCCCTCTCCTCTCTCCCTGTCCTCCCCTCAGAGGTTATGATGCTCCCCTCTCCCTCCCCTCCTCTCCTCTCTCCCTGACCTCTCCTCAGAGGTTATGATGCTCCCTCCCCTCTCCTCTCCCTCTCCTCTCCTCTCCTCTCCTCTCCCTCTCCTCTCCTCTCCTCTCTCCCTGACCTCCCCTCCAGAGGTTATGATGCTCCCCCCCCCTCTCCTCTCCTCTCCTCTCCTCTCTCCCTGACCTCCCCTCAGAGGTTTTGATGCTCCCCTCTCCTCTCCTCTCCCTCTCCCTGACCTCCCCTCAGAGGTTATGATGCTCCCTCTCCTCTCCTTCCTCTCCTCTCCCTCCTCCTCTCCTCTCCTCTCCTCTCCTCTCCTCTC
>NW_027005613.1:0-3844 GCF_036934945.1 Oncorhynchus masou masou | reverse complement strand
CTGAGACACCTCCCCTGTCAGCTAGGACACATTATGGAGGAGAGAGTTACCGATGGGCCGACACTGAGACACCTCCCTGTCAGCTAGGATACATTATGGAGGAGAGGTTACTGATGGGCCGACACTGAGACACCTCCCCTGTCAGCTAGGATACATTATGGAGGAGAGGTTACCGATGGGCCGACACTGAGACACCTCCCCTGTCAGCTAGGATACATTATGGAGGAGAGGTTACCGATGGGCCGACACTGAGACACCTCCCCTGTCAGCTAGGATACATTATGGAGGAGAGGTTACTGATGGGCCGACACTGAGACACCTCCCCTGTCAGCTAGGATACATTATGGAGGAGAGGTTACCGATGGGCCGACACTGAGACACCTCCCCTGTCAGCTAGGATACATTATGGAGGAGAGGTTACTGATGGGCCGACACTGAGACACCTCCCCTGTCAGCTAGGATACATTATGGAGGAGAGGTTACCGATGGGCCGACACTGAGACACCTCCCCTGTCAGCTAGGATACATTATGGAGGAGAGGTTACCGATGGGCCGACACTGAGACACCTCCCCTGTCAGCTAGGATACATTATGGAGGAGAGGTTACTGATGGGCCGACACTGAGACACCTCCCTGTCAGCTAGGATACATTATGGAGGAGAGGTTACTGATGGGCCGACACTGAGACACCTCCCCTGTCAGCTAGGATACATTATGGAGGAGAGGTTACCGATGGGCCGACACTGAGACACCTCCCCTGTCAGCTAGGATACATTATGGAGGAGAGGTTACTGATGGGCCGACACTGAGACACCTCCCCTGTCAGCTAGGATACATTATGGAGGAGAGGTTACTGATGGGCCGACACTGAGACACCTCCCTGTCAGCTAGGATACATTATGGAGGAGAGGTTACCGATGGGCCGACACTGAGACACCTCCCCTGTCAGCTAGGATACATTATGGAGGAGAGGTTACCGATGGGCCGACACTGAGACACCTCCCCTGTCAGCTAGGATACATTATGGAGGAGAGGTTACTGATGGGCCGACACTGAGACACCTCCCTGTCAGCTAGGATACATTATGGAGGAGAGGTTACTGATGGGCCGACACTGAGACACCTCCCCTGTCAGCTAGGATACATTATGGAGGAGAGGTTACCGATGGGCCGAACACTGAGACACCTCCCCTGTCAGCTAGGATACATTATGGAGGAGAGGTTACTGATGGGCCGACACTGAGACACCTCCCCTGTCAGCTAGGATACATTATGGAGGAGAGGTTACTGATGGGCCGACACTGAGACACCTCCCCTGTCAGCTAGGATACATTATGGAGGAGAGGTTACTGATGGGCCGACACTGAGACACCTCCCCTGTCAGCTAGGATACATTATGGAGGAGAGGTTACTGATGGGCCGACACTGAGACACCTCCCCTGTCAGCTAGGATACATTATGGAGGAGAGGTTACTGATGGGCCGACACTGAGACACCTCCCCTGTCAGCTAGGATACATTATGGAGGAGAGGTTACTGATGGGCCGACACTGAGACACCTCCCCTGTCAGCTAGGATACATTATGGAGGAGAGGTTACTGATGGGCCGACACTGAGACACCTCCCCTGTCAGCTAGGATACATTATGGAGGAGAGGTTACCGATGGGCCGACACTGAGACACCTCCCCTGTCAGCTAGGATACATTATGGAGGAGAGGTTACTGATGGGCCGACACTGAGACACCTCCCCTGTCAGCTAGGATACATTATGGAGGAGAGGTTACCGATGGGCCGACACTGAGACACCTCCCCTGTCAGCTAGGATACATTATGGAGGAGAGGTTACTGATGGGCCGACACTGAGACACCTCCCCTGTCAGCTAGGATACATTATGGAGGAGAGGTTACTGATGGGCCGACACTGAGACACCTCCCCTGTCAGCTAGGATACATTATGGAGGAGAGGTTACTGATGGGCCGACACTGAGACACCTCCCCTGTCAGCTAGGATACATTATGGAGGAGAGGTTACTGATGGGCCGACACTGAGACACCTCCCCTGTCAGCTAGGATACATTATGGAGGAGAGGTTACCGATGGGCCGACACTGAGACACCTCCCCTGTCAGCTAGGATACATTATGGAGGAGAGGTTACTGATGGGCCGACACTGAGACACCTCCCCTGTCAGCTAGGATACATTATGGAGGAGAGGTTACCGATGGGCCGACACTGAGACACCTCCCCTGTCAGCTAGGATACATTATGGAGGAGAGGTTACCGATGGGCCGACACTGAGACACCTCCCCTGTCAGCTAGGATACATTATGGAGGAGAGGTTACCGATGGGCCGACACTGAGACACCTCCCCTGTCAGCTAGGATACATTATGGAGGAGAGGTTACTGATGGGCCGACACTGAGACACCTCCCCTGTCAGCTAGGATACATTATGGAGGAGAGGTTACCGATGGGCCGACACTGAGACACCTCCCCTGTCAGCTAGGATACATTATGGAGGAGAGGTTACTGATGGGCCGACACTGAGACACCTCCCCTGTCAGCTAGGATACATTATGGAGGAGAGGTTACTGATGGGCCGACACTGAGACACCTCCCCTGTCAGCTAGGATACATTATGGAGGAGAGGTTACTGATGGGCCGACACTGAGACACCTCCCCTGTCAGCTAGGATACATTATGGAGGAGAGGGTTACTGATGGGCCGACACTGAGACACCTCCCCTGTCAGCTAGGATACATTATGGAGGAGAGGTTACTGATGGGCCGACACTGAGACACCTCCCCTGTCAGCTAGGACACATTATGGAGGAGAGGTTACTGATGGGCCGACACTGAGACACCTCCCCTGTCAGCTAGGATACATTATGGAGGAGAGGTTACTGATGGGCCGACACTGAGACACCTCCCCTGTCAGCTAGGATACATTATGGAGGAGAGGTTACCGATGGGCCGACACTGAGACACCTCCCCTGTCAGCTAGGATACATTATGGAGGAGAGGTTACTGATGGGCCGACACTGAGACACCTCCCCTGTCAGCTAGGATACATTATGGAGGAGAGGTTACCGATGGGCCGACACTGAGACACCTCCCCTGTCAGCTAGGATACATTATGGAGGAGAGGTTACTGATGGGCCGACACTGAGACACCTCCCCTGTCAGCTAGGATACATTATGGAGGAGAGGTTACTGATGGGCCGACACTGAGACACCTCCCCTGTCAGCTAGGATACATTATGGAGGAGAGGTTACTGATGGGCCGACACTGAGACACCTCCCCTGTCAGCTAGGATACATTATGGAGGAGAGGTTACTGATGGGCCGACACTGAGACACCTCCCTGTCAGCTAGGATACATTATGGAGGAGAGGTTACTGATGGGCCGACACTGAGACACCTCCCCTGTCAGCTAGGATACATTATGGAGGAGAGGTTACCGATGGGCCGACACTGAGACACCTCCCCTGTCAGCTAGGATACATTATGGAGGAGAGGTTACTGATGGGCCGACACTGAGACACCTCCCCTGTCAGCTAGGATACATTATGGAGGAGAGGTTACTGATGGGCCGACACTGAGACACCTCCCCTGTCAGCTAGGATACATTATGGAGGAGAGGTTACCGATGGGCCGACACTGAGACACCTCCCCTGTCAGCTAGGACACATTATGGAGGAGAGGCTACCGATGGGCCGACACTGAGACACCTCCCCTGTCAGCTAGGATACATTATGGAGGAGAGGTTACCGGATGGGCCGACACACTGAGACACCTCCCCGGTCAGCTAGGACACATTATGGAGGAGAGGTTACCGATGGGCCGAC
>NW_027005612.1:0-3845 GCF_036934945.1 Oncorhynchus masou masou | reverse complement strand
TCATCGTCTGGTCTGATGTACAGTAGGTCTCTCCCTCCCTGTGACTGTCAGACAGAACCACTACTTTAATGGCCGAGACTGTTATTGGGGGGGGGAGTCATCGTCTGGTCTGATGTACAGTAGGTCTCTCCTCCCTGTGACTGTCAGACAGACACTACTTTAATGGCCGAGGCTGTTATTGGGGGGGTCATCGTCTGGTCTGATGTACAGTAGGTCTCTCCTCCTGTGACTGTCAGACAGACACTACTTTAATGGCCGAGGCTGTTATTGGGGGGAGTCATCGTCTGGTCTGATGTACAGTAGGTCTCTCCTCCCTGTGACTGTCAGACAGACACTACTTTAATGGCCGAGGCTGTTATTGGGGGGGGGTCATCGTCTGGTCTGATGTACAGTAGGTCTCTCCTCCCTGTGACTGTCAGACATCCCTGTGACTGTCAGACAGACACTACTTTAATGGCCGAGGCTGTTATTGGGGGGAGTCATCGTCTGGTCTGATGTACAGTAGGTCTCTCCTCCTGTGACTGTCAGACAGACACTACTTTAATGGCCGAGACTGTTATTGGGGGGGGAGTCATCGTCTGGTCTGATGTACAGTAGGTCTCTCCTCCCTGTGACTGTCAGACAGACACTACTTTAATGGCCGAGGGTTATTGGGGGGGTCATCGTCTGGTCTGATGTACAGTAGGTCTCTCACTCCTGCTGTCAGACAGACACTACTTTAATGGCCGAGGCTGTTATTGGGGGAGTCATCGTCTGGTCTGATGTACAGTAGGTCTCTCCCCTGTGACTGTCAGACAGACACTACTTTAATGGCCGAGGCTGTTATTGGGGGGGAGTCATCGTCTGGTCTGATGTACAGTAGGTCTCTCCTCCCTGTGACTGTCAGACAGACACTACTTTAATGGCCGAGACTGTTATTGGGGGAGTCATCGTCTGGTCTGATGTACAGTAGGTCTCTCCTCCCTGTGACTGTCAGACAGACACTACTTTAATGGCCGAGACTGTTATTGGGGGGGGATTCATCGTCTGGTCTGATGTACAGTAGGTCTCACCTCCCCCTGTGACTGTCAGACAGACACTACTTTAATGGCCGAGGCTGTTATTGGGGGGGAAGTCATCGTCTGGTCTGATGTACAGTAGGTCTCTCCTCCCTGTGACTGTCAGATAGACACTACTTTAATGGCCGAGACTGTTATTGGGGGGGAGTCATCGTCTGGTCTGATGTACAGTAGGTCTCTCCTCCCCTGTGACTGTCAGACAGACACTACTTTAATGGCCGAGACTGTTATTGGGGGAGAGTCATCGTCTGGTCTGATGTACAGTAGGTCTCTCCTCCCTGTGACTGTCAGACAGACACTACTTTAATGGCCGAGACTGTTATTGGGGGAGTCATCGTCTGGTCTGATGTACAGTAGGTCTCTCCTCCCTGTGACTGTCAGACAGACACTACTTTAATGGCCGAGACTGTTATTGGGGAGTCATCGTCTGGTCTGATGTACAGTAGGTCTCACCTCCCTGTGACTGTCAGACAGACACTACTTTAATGGCCGAGACTGTTATTGGGGGAGTCATCGTCTGGTCTGATGTACAGTAGGTCTCTCCTCCCTGTGACTGTCAGACAGACACTACTTTAATGGCCGAGACTGTTATTGGGGGAGTCATCGTCTGGTCTGATGTACAGTAGGTCTCTCCTCCTGTGACTGTCAGATAGACACTACTTTAATGGCCGAGACTGTTATTGGGGAAGTCATCGTCTGGTCTGATGTACAGTAGGTCTCTCCTCCCTGTGACTGTCAGACAGACACTACTTTAATGGCCGAGAGAGACTGTTATTGGGGGGAGTCATCGTCTGGTCTGATGTACAGTAGGTCTCTCCTCCCTGTGACTGTCAGACAGACACTACTTTAATGGCCGAGGCTGTTATTGGGGGGAGTCATCGTCTGGTCTGATGTACAGTAGGTCTCTCCTCCCTGTGACTGTCAGACAGACACTACTTTAATGGCCGAGACTGTTATTGGGGGGAGTCATCGTCTGGTCTGATGTACAGTAGGTCTCTCCTCCCTGTGACTGTCAGACAGACACTACTTTAATGGCCGAGACTGTTATTGGGGGGAGTCATCGTCTGGTCTGATGTACAGTAGGTCTCTCCTCCCTGTGACTGTCAGACAGACACTACTTTAATGGCCGAGACTGTTATTGGGGGGGAGTCATCGTCTGGTCTGATGTACAGTAGGTCTCTCCTCCCTGTGACTGTCAGACAGACACTACTTTAATGGCCGAGACTGTTATTGGGGGGAGTCATCGTCTGGTCTGATGTACAGTAGGTCTCTCCTCCCTGTGACTGTCAGACAGACACTACTTTAATGGCCGAGACTGTTATTGGGGGGAGTCATCGTCTGGTCTGATGTACAGTAGGTCTCTCCTCCCTGTGACTGTCAGACAGACACTACTTTAATGGCCGAGACTGTTATTGGGGGGAGTCATCGTCTGGTCTGATGTACAGTAGGTCTCTCCTCCCTGTGACTGTCAGACAGACACTACTTTAATGGCCGAGACTGTTATTGGGGGAGTCATCGTCTGGTCTGATGTACAGTAGGTCTCTCCTCCCTGTGACTGTCAGATAGACACTACTTTAATGGCCGAGACTGTTATTGGGGGAGTCATCGTCTGGTCTGATGTACAGTAGGTCTCTCCTCCCTGTGACTGTCAGACAGACACTACTTTAATGGCCGAGACTGTTATTGGGGGGAGTCATCGTCTGGTCTGATGTACAGTAGGTCTCTCCTCCCTGTGACTGTCAGACAGACACTACTTTAATGGCCGGAGACTGTTATTGGGGGGAGTCATCGTCTGGTCTGATGTACAGTAGGTCTCTCCTCCCTGTGACTGTCAGACAGACACTACTTTAATGGCCGGGACTGTTAATGGGGGGGGGGGTCATCGTCTGGTCTGCAGTGTACAGTAGGTCTCTCCTCCCCCTGTGGGCTGTTCAGACAGACACTACTTTAATGGCCGGGGCTGTTATTGGAGGTCATCGTCTGGTCTGATGCACAGTAGGTCTCTCCTCCCTGTGACTGTCAGACAGACACTACTTTAATGGCCGAGGCTGTTATTGGGGGGAGTCATCGTCTGGTCTGATGTACAGTAGGTCTCTCCTCCCTGTGGCTTCGTCAAGACAGACACTACTTTAATGGCCGAGGCTGTTATTGGGGGAGTCATCGTCTGGTCTGATGTACAGTAGGTCTCTCCTCCCTGTGACTGTCAGACAGACACTACTTTAATGGCCGAGGCTGTTATTGGGGGAGTCACGTCTGGTCTGATGTACAGTAGGTCTCTCCTCCTGTGACTGTCAGACAGACACTACTTTAATGGCCGAGCTGTTATTGGGGGGTCATCGTCTGGTCTGATGTACAGTAGGTCTCTCCTCCCTGTGACTGTCAGACAGACACTACTTGTTTGTGAAGACACTACTTTAATGGCCGAGACTGTTATTGGGGGAGTCATCGTCTGGTCTGATGTACAGTAGGTCTTCCTCCCTGACTGTCAGACAGACACTACTTTAATGGCCGAGGCTGTTATTGGGGGGTCATCGTCTGGTCTGATGTACAGTAGGTCTCACCTCCTGTGACTGTCAGACAGACACTACTTTAATGGCCGAGGCTGTTATTGGGGGGGTCCTGGTCTGATGTACAGTAGGTCTCTCCTCCCTGTGACTGTCAGACAGACACTACTTTAATGGCCGAGACTGTTATTGGGGGAGTCATCGTCTGGTCTGATGTACAGTAGGTCTCTCCTCCCTGTGACTGTCAGACAGACACTACTTTAATGGCCTAGACTGTTATTGG
>NW_027005611.1:0-3847 GCF_036934945.1 Oncorhynchus masou masou | reverse complement strand
TACTACTACAAGCAGTTGTTATGGTTTACTACTATAAGCAGTTGTTATGGTTTACTACTATAAGCAGTTGTTATGGTTTACTACTATAAGCAGTTGGTATGGTTTACTATAAGCAGTTGGTATGGTTTACTATAAACAGTTGATATGGTTTACTATAAGCAGTTGATATGGTTTACTATAAGCAGTTGGTATGGTTTACTATAAACAGTTGGTATGGTTTACTATAAACAGTTGGTATGGTTTACTAGAAGCAGTTGGTATGGTTTACTATAAACAGTTGATATGGTTTACTATAAGCAGTTGGTATGGTTTACTACCATAAGCAGTTGGAATGGTTTACTATAAGCAGTTGGTATGGTTTACTATAAGCAGTTGGTATGGTTTACTATAAGCAGTTGATATAGTTTACTATATGCAGGACTGGTATGGTTTACTATAAGCAGTTGGTATGGTTTACTACTATAAGCAGTTGGTATGGTCTACTATAAGCAGTTGATATGATTTACTACTATAAGCAGTTGGTATGGTTTACTATAAAGCAATTGGTATGGTTTTATATAAACAGTTGATGTAATTTATTATAAGCAGTTGGTATGGTTTACTACTATAAGCAGTTGGTATGGTTTACTAGAAGCAGTTGGTATGGTTTACTATAAACAGTTGATATGGTTTACTATAAGCAGTTGGTATGGTTTACTATAAGCAGTTGGTATGGTTTACTACTATAAGCAGTTGATATGGTTTACTATAAACAGTTGGTATGGTTTACTATAAGCAGTTGGTATGGTTTACTATAAGCAATTGGTATGGTTTACTACTATAAGCAGTTGGAATGGTTTACTATAAGCAGTTGGTATGGTTTACTATAAGCAGTTGGTATGGTTTACTATAAGCAGTTGATATGGTTTACTATATGCAGTTGGTATGGTTTACTACTATAAGCAGTTGGTATGGTTTACTACTATAAGCAGTTGGTATGGTCTACTATAAGCAGTTGATATGATTTACTACTATAAGCAGTCGGTATGGTTTACTAGAAGCAGCTGGTATGGTTTACTATAAACAGTTGGTATGGTTTACTATAAACAGTTGATATGGTTTACTATAAGCAGTTGGTATGGTTTACTATAAGCAGTTGGTATGGTTTACTACTATAAGCAGTTGATATGGTTTACTATAAACAGTTGGTATGGTTTACTATAAGCAGTTGGTATGGTTTACTATAAGCAGTTGGTATGGTTTACTATAAGCAGTTTGTAAGGTGTACTATAAGCAGTTGGTATGGTTTACTATAAGCAGTTGGCATGGTTTACTATAAGCAGTTGGTATGGTTTACTATAAGCAGTTGGTATGGTTTACTATAAACAGTTGATATGGTTTACTATAAGCAGTTAGTATGGTTTACAGCTATAAGCAGTTGATATGGTTTACTATAAACAGTTGGTATGGTTTACTATAAACAGTTGGTATGGTTTACTAGAAGCAGTTGGTATGGTTTACTATAAACAGTTGATATGGTTTACTATAAGCAGTTGGTATGGTTTACTACTATAAGCAGTTGGAATGGTTTACTATAAGCAGTTGGTATGGTTTACTATAAGCAGTTGGTATGGTTTACTATAAGCAGTTGGAATGGTTTACTATAAGCAGTTGGTATGGTTTACTATAAGCAGTTGGAATGGTTTACTATAAGCAGTTGGTATGGTTTACTACTACAAGCAGTTGGTATGGTTTACTACTACAAGCAGTTGTTATGGTTTACTACTATAAGCAGTTGTTATGGTTTACTACTATAAGCAGTTGTTATGGTTTACTACTATTAGCAGTTGGTATGGTTTACTATAAGCAGTTGGTATGGTTTACTATAAACAGTTGATATGGTTTACTATAAGCAGTTGATATGGTTTACTATAAGCAGTTGGTATGGTTTACTATAAACAGTTGGTATGGTTTACTATAAACAGTTGGTATGGTTTACTAGAAGCAGTTGGTATGGTTTACTATAAACAGTTGATATGGTTTACTATAAGCAGTTGGTATGGTTTACTACTATAAGCAGTTGGAATGGTTTACTATAAGCAGTTGGTATGGTTTACTATAAGCAGTTGGTATGGTTTACTATAAGCAGTTGATATGGTTTACTATATGCAGTTGGTATGGTTTACTACTATAAGCAGTTGGTATGGTTTACTATAAGCAGTTGGTATGGTTTACTACTATAAGCAGTTGGTATGGTCTACTATAAGCAGTTGATATGATTTACTACTATAAGCAGTTGGTATGGTTTACTATAAGCAGTTGGTATGGTTTACTATAAACACTTGATATGGTTTACTATAAGCAGTTGGTATGGTTTACTACTATAAGCAGTTGGTATGGTTTACTAGAAGCAGTTGGTATGGTTTACTATAAACAGTTGATATGGTTAACTATAAGCAGTTGGTATGGGTTACTATAAGCAGTTGGTATGGTTTACTATAAGCAGTTGGCATGGTTTACTATAAGCAGTTGGCATGGTTTACTATAAGCAGTTGGTATGGTTTACTATAAGCAGTTGGTATGGTTTACCATAAGCCGTTGATATGGTTTACTACTATAAGCAGTTGGTATGGTTTACTATAAGCAGTTGGTATGGTTTACTATAAGCAGTTGGTATGGTTTACTATAAGCAGTTGGTATGGTTTACTATAAGCAGTTGGTATTGTTTACTATAAGCAGTTGGTATGGTTTACTATAAGCAGTTGGTATGGTTTACTGTAAGCGTGGTAAGTGTCCATAACGATACTTTATTTACATGAACACTAAACTACAAAATGCCTAAGTATGGTTCTCAATCAGGGACAGCTATTGACAGCTGCCTCTGATTGAGAACCATACCAGGCCAAACACAGAAATCCCAAATGATAGAAAAAGGAACATAGACGGTCCACCCCAACTCACGCCCTGACCATACAAAAACAAAGAACTCAGGTCAGAACATGACAAAGGAGGGGAGCCGGAAGTCGTGACAATAGTCTAAGTATTGAGCATATATGTTGTGATATACTTGGAATTAAATACAAATTAAAATAAAAAATGGCTCTGTTATTGCCTTTGAATTTATTTTTTAAATTCATTTTTAGAAACATGAGTTTGGCCACTCTATTGCATAGTTTCTGGTGAGCCAGCCAACAGCTGAGAATATCCTCTCCTCACTTGCAGAGGCACTGGGGAAGTTAAACACCCGTTTGGCCACTCTTGTCCTGCTGGGGAGAGATGCATAGGCACTGGGGAAGTTAAACACCCGTTTGGCCACTCTTGTCCTGCTGGGGAGAGATGCAGAGGCACTGGGGAAGTTAAACACCCGTTTGGCCACTCTTGTCCTGCTGGGGAGAGATGCAGAGGCACTGGGGAAGTTAAACACCCGTTTGGCCACTCTTGTCCTGCTGGGGAGAGCTGCAGAGCTGTTTCTTATTTTTCTATACGTAGGCCTTATTTTTCTATACGTAGGCCTTATTTTTCTATACGTAGGCCTTATTTTTCTATACGTAGGCCTTATTTTTCTATATGTAGGCCTTATTTTTCTATATGTAGGCCTTATTTTTCTATACGTAGGCCTTATTTTTCTATACGTAGGCCTTATTTTTCTATATGTAGGCCTTATTTTTCTATATGTAGGCCTTATTTTTCTATATGTAGGCCTTATTTTTCTATATGTAGGCCTTATTTTTCTATATGTAGGCCTTATTTTTCTATACGTAGGCCTTATTTTTTATATGTAGGCCTTATTTTTCTATATGTAGGCCTTATTTTTCTATATGTAGGCCTTATTTTTCTATATGTAGGCCTTATTTTTCTATATGTAGGC
>NW_027005610.1:0-3849 GCF_036934945.1 Oncorhynchus masou masou | reverse complement strand
CACACACACACACACACACACACACACACACACACACACACACACACACACACACACACAGCCACATCGCGCTACGCACCACGCGCGACACACACACACACACACACACACACACACACACACAGCCACATCCGCACACGCACCACAGCACACACACACACACACACGTGTCATGAAGTGGCGAAGACAAAGTGATAATAAGGTCTTATTTTTGTACATTCCACCTGGTCTTCCCAGTTCTGACCTTTCGGCCTGTCCTGACCCTGATCCTGCCCGACTCTGATTTGGTGTCCTGAACCTGCCGACTCTGATTTGGTGTCCTGTGGCAGCGGTAGCCTAGTGGTTAGAGCGTTGGACTAGTAATCGGAAGGTTGCGAGTTCAAATCCCCGAGCTGACAAGGTACAAATCTGTCGTTCTGCCCCTGAACAGGCAGTTAACCCACTGTTCCTAGGCCGTCATTGAAAATAAGAATTTGTTCTTAACTGACTTGCCTGGTTAAATAAAGGTAAAATAAAATACCTGCCCAACTCTGATTTGGTGTCCTGTAGTGGGATCTATTCCACTTTAGTGGGATCTATTCCACTTTAGTGGAGTCCATTCACTTTAGCGGGGTCTATTCCACTTTAGTGGGGTCTATTCCACTTTAGCGGGATCTATTCCACTTTAGTGGGATCTATTCCACTTTAGCGGGGTCTATTCCACTTTAGCGGGATCCATTCCACTTTAGTGGGGTCTATTCCACTTTAGCGGGGTCTATTCCACTTTAGCGGGGTCTATTCCACTTTAGTGGGATCTATTCCACCTTAACCCCTTTAGTGGGATCTATTCCACTTTAGTGGGATCTATTCCACTTTAGTGGGATGGTCATGTGGCCTACATCATGTTTAATACATTTCCAATTTACTTTTTATTCTTACGTTCATCTTTTTTGCTGAAATCTTTCCTCCTTGTGTTATGGGTCCTGTGGTTCCAAACTGGTCACGAGACCTCAAACCTTTTACCGTAAAGAGTCCTGGTGCTCCAAATTTCCACCAGGTGGCGTAGTCTGGTCTTTATGATACACTCAGACAGACAGAATGTGAATCACAGCGTCAATAGTCTTCTATCATTATCTGGCTCTCTGGCTCTCTTTCTCTCTGGCTCTCTTTCTCTCTGGCTCTCTTTCTCTCTGGCTCTCTTTCTCTCTGGCTCCAGAGTGGGTTTCTGTAGTGTTAATGTGTTACACATGGAGGGAAGGAAGAAGGAGGGAGTGAGGAGAGGAAGTCCAACCCCAAAGCCCAGGTGATGGTCCCCTCTCTCTCTCTCTCTGTCTGTTTCTCTCTGTCTGTTTCTCTCTGTCTGTTTCTCTCTCTCTCTCTCTCTCTGTGTGTCTGTTTCTCTCCCTCTCTCTGTCTGTTTCTCTCTCTCTCTCGCACATCGTGGAGACGTTTCCCACAGTACTGACGATGAGTCATCTCGGTCTCCCACCAGCGCCACACACACACACACACACACACACACACACACACACACACACACACACACACACACACACGCGTGCGTACACACAAACACAGTGAGTCAAAACACTTAGTCACAGCCACACTGTATGGAAAAATTGTACAGACAAGCTGCCACTCTCCTAAAGCACAGCGCAGCTGAGAAATATGAGATGATGTGTGTGTGTGAGATGGTAGAAAGAGGATTAGCTACTGTAGGAATGACAGCTGAGTTAGTGATCCCAATAACTGGGATGATATTTGGAATGTCACTGGTCTGCTGCATGTCATTACATCACGTCTAGAATTCATATTATAAGCATTTGCATCTTCATACCACATGAACCTCATACTACATGCTATATACCGTCAGTAATACTGGGATTATCTATAGTAGTAGTAGCCGACAGTAGACTCTTCCACATATACTGCAGCAAGATATAGTAAACTATACTCTAGTAGGATATAGTACACTATACTCTAGTAGGATATAATAAACTATACTCTAGTAGATATAGTAAACTATACTCTAGTAGGATATAGTACACTATACTCTAGTAGGATATAGTACACTATACTCTAGTAGGATATAATAAACTATACTCTAGTAGATATAGTAAACTATACTCTAGTAGGATATAGAAAACTATACTCTAGTAGGATATAATAAACTATACTCTAGTAGATCTAGTAAACTATACTCTGTAAACTATACTCTAGCAGGATATAGTAAACTATACTCTAGTAGGATATAATAAACTATACTCTAGTAGGATATAGTAAACTATACTCTAGTAGGATATAGAAAACTATACTCTAGTAGGATATAATAAACTATACTCTAGTAGATCTAGTAAACTATACTCTGTAAACTATACTCTAGCAGGATATAGTAAACTATACTCTAGTAGGATATAATAAACTATACTCTAGTAGGATATAGTAAACTATACTCTAGTAGGATATAGTAAACTATACTCTAGTAGGATATAGAAAACTATACTCTGTAAACTATACTCCAGCAGGATATAGTAAACTATACTATAGTAGGATATAGTAAACTATACTCTAGTGGATATAGTAAACTATGATCTGTAAACTATACTCTAGTAGGATATAGTAAACTATACTCTAGTAGGATATAGTAAAATATACTCTAGTATGATATAGTAAACTATACTCCGTAAACTATACTCTAGCAGGATATAGTAAACTATACTCTAGTAGGATATAGTAAACTATACTCTGTAAACTACACTCCAGCAAGATATAGTAAACTATACTCTGTAAACTATACTCCGGTGGGATATAGTAAACTATACTCCAGTAGGATATAGTAAACTATACTCCAGTAGGATATAGTAAACTATACTCTGTAAACTATACTCTAGTAGGATATATTAAACTATACTCTTGTAGGATATAGTAAACTATACTCCGTAAACTATACTCTAGTAGGATATATTAAACTATACTCTTGTAGGATATAGTAAACTATACTCCAGTAGGATATAGTAAACTATGCTCCAGTAGGATATAGTAAACTATACTCTGTAAACTATACTCCAGCAGGATATAGTAAACTATACTCTGTAAACTATACTCCAGTAGGATATAGTAAACTATGCTCCAGTAGGATATAGTAAACTATACTCTGTAAACTATACTCTAGTAGGATATAGTAAACTATACTCTGTAAACTATACTCCAGCAGGATATAGTAAACTATACTATAGTAGGATATAGTAAACTATACTCCAGTAGGATATAGTAAACTATACTCCAGTCGGATATAGAAAACTATACTCTGTAAACTATACTCCAGCAGGATATAGTAAACTATACTATAGTAGGATATAGTAAACTATACTCTAGTAGATATAGTAAACTATGATCTGTAAACTATACTCTAGTAGGATATAGTAAACTATACTCTAGTAGGATATAGTAAAATATACTCTAGTATGATATAGTAAACTATACTCTAGTAGGATATAATAAACTATACTCTAGTAGGATATAGTAAACTATACTCTAGTGGGATATAGTAAACTATACTCTAGTAGGATATAGAAAACTATACTCTATTAAACTATACTCCAGCAGGATATAGTAAACTATACTATAGTAGGATATAGTAAACTATACTCTAGTAGATATAGTAAACTATGATCTGTAAACTATACTCTAGTAGGATATAGTAAACTATGCTCTAGTAGGATATAGTAAAATATACTCTAGTATGAGTATAGTAAACTACTCTCCATAAACTATACTCTAGTAGGATATATTAAACTATACTCTTGTAGGATATAGTAAACTATACTCTAGTAGGATATAGTAATATACTCTGTAAACTACACTCCAGTA
>NW_027005609.1:0-3849 GCF_036934945.1 Oncorhynchus masou masou | reverse complement strand
CTACACCACAGGAACTAATAGCTCACTGGTCTACACCACAGGAACAAATAGTATCTCAAAGGACTAAACCACAGGAACAAATAGTATCTCAAAGGACTACACCACAGGAACTAATAGTATCTCACTGGTCTACACCACAGGAACAAATAGTATCTCAAAGGACTACACCACAAGAACAAATAGTATCTCAAAGGACTACACCACAGGAACAAATAGTATCTCAAAGGACTACACCACAGGAACTAATAGCTCACTGGTCTACACCACAAGAACAAATAGTATATCAAAGGACTACACCACAGGAACAAATAGTATATCAAAGGACTACACCACAGGAACTAATAGCTCACTGGACTACACCACAGGAACAAATAGCTCACTGGACTACACCACAAGAACAAATAGTATATCAAAGGACTACACCACAGGAACTAATAGCTCACTGGTCTACACCACAAGAACAAATAGTATATCAAAGGACTACACCACAGGAACAAATAGTATATCAAAGGACTACACCACAGGAACTAATAGCTCACTGGACTACACCACAGGAACTAAGAGTAACTCACTGGACTACACCACAGGAACTAAGAGTAACTCACTGGACTACACCACAGGAACTAAGAGTAACTCACTGGACTACACCACAGGAACTAAGAGTAACTCACTTGACTACACCACAGGAACTAAGAGTAACTCACTGGACTACACCACAGGAACTAATAGTAGCTCACTGGACTACACCACAGGAACTAAGGGTAACTCACTGGACTACACCACAGGAACTAATAGCTCACTGGACTACACCACAGGAACTAAGAGTAACTCACTGGACTACACCACAGGAACTAAGAGTAACTCACTGGACTACACCACAGGAACAAATAGCTCACTGGACTACACCACAGGAACTAATAGCTCACTGGACTACACCACAGGAACTAATAGTAGCTCACTGGACTACACCACAGGAACTAATAGTAGCTCACCAGACTACACCACAGGAACTAATAGTAGCTCACTGGACTACACCACAGGAACTAAGAGTAACTCACTGGACTACACCACAGGAACTAATAGCTCACTGGACTACACCACAGGAACTAATAGCTCACTGGACTACACCACATGAACTAATAGCTCACTGGACTACACCACATGAACTAATAGTAACTCACTGGACTACACCACAGGAACTAATAGTAGTTCACTGGACTACACCACAGAAACTAATAGTAGCTCACTGGACTACACCACAGGAACTAATAGTAGCTCACCGGGTTGGCATCTGCAGGCTGCTGTTCCATCAGAACGAGTCAGGCAGGTGGCATTGTGCAGGCAGGGATCGTGGGCGGGGTCACAGGGGTCAAAGGGCATGTTGCATAAGGGCCCACTGAAGAAGGGGGGGCAGGTGCAGCTGAACTCCCCAGGTAGGGGTGACTCCTGACACTGAGCTCCGTTCAGACAGGGCCCAGAGTCACACTCATCCACATCCTCAGAGCAGTCCACACCTACCCAGCCCTGCGGGCATAGACACCTGGGGAGACAGGAGGCGTTAGGGTTGGTATTGATGTTATCTATACAAAGGTTGGAGATTGTTTCTTTAAAAATAAATGATATGCCTATGTGTTTATGATGTAACTAGCAACATAGCGGTAGGGGGAACAGATAGGAAAGGAGAGCTCTGGTTGATCTTGATATTCACATATAATACAAAGGTTGGTGATGGTTTCTACAAAATAAATGATATGTGTTAATGATTTAACTAACAACATGTTATTTCCCTCCATGCTCTCTCTCACGTGGTGTCCAGTGTGAACTTAAGTTCTCCCTCTCCTCCCCTCCTCCCTCTCTCTCATCCTCACATTCTCTCACTCCTCCCCCTCCTCCTCTCTCCCACTCTCCCTCCATCCTTACATTACTCTCTCTCTCTCTCCCTCCCCTCCTCTCTCTCTCTCCCTCCATCCTCACATTCTCTCTCTCCTCCCTTTCCTAATCTCTCCCACTCTCCCTCCATCCTCACATTCTCTCTCTCTCCTCCTCTCTCCCACTCTCCCTCCATCCTCACATTCTCTCTCTCCTCCCCCTATCTCCCTCCATCTTCAAATTCTCTCTCTCCATCCTTCCCCTCCTGCATCTCTTTCTCCATCTCCCCCTCCTCTCTCTCGCTCTCTCTCCTCTCTCTCACTCTCTCCATCCTCTCTCTGTCTCTCCATCCTCCCCCTCATCTCCCTCCATCCTCACATTCTCTCTCTCCCCTCCCCCTCCTCTCTCTCCTCTCTCTCGCTCTCTCCTCCCCTCATCTCTCTCTCCTCTCCCTCCATCCTCACATTCTCTCTCTCTCTCTTCCCCCTCCTCTCTCTCGCTCTCTTTCTCCCCTCATCTCTCTCTCCTCTCCCTCCATCCTCACATTCTTCCTCCCCCTCACTCTCTCTCGCTCTCTCCTCCCCCTTCACTCTCTCTCTCGCTCTCTCCTTCCCCTATCTCTCTCAGTCTCCATCCTCCCCTCCATCTCTCTCTCTCCCAGTGTGAAGACACATTAGGTTGAGCAAAATACAGCCGTTTTCCACCAGATGACTCACAGATTCCCAGAAACCCTTCATGCTGCGAGCCATTGATTGATCATTAGTTTGACCTGCCATCTGCAGTTCATTATTGCTGATGCTGTTAGCTAGGGTGGAAAATATAATCACTATCTGGGCATTTTCTTCCTTTCTCACACACTCATATTTTTCATTTTCTTGGATAGAGAGATTGGAGAGGAAAGATGGGAAATGACAGTGGGCTGGATTCAAGAGCTGGAGGCAGGGACATAACAGCTAGACAACCCCAGGCTATTCGAGCAAGGCTTCCGTGCATTTATTGTGTGACTGTGTAGACTGATGCAATGACAATGACAATGTCTGATTAACACTATAGGGTGGACCCACACTGTACTCTCTGATTAACACTATAGGGTGGACCCACACTGTACTCTCTGATTAACACTATAGGGTGGACCCACACTGTACAGTCTGATTAACACTATAGGGTGGACCCACACTGTACTCTCTGATTAACACTATAGGGTGGACCCACACTGTACACTCTGATTAACACTATAGGGTGGACCCACACTGTACAGTCTAATTAACACTATAGGGTGGACCCACACTGTACTCTCTGATTAACACTATAGGGTGGACCCACACTGTACTGTCTGATTAAAACTATAGGGTGGACCCACACTGTACAGTCTGATATGTTATTAAAATCAGACACAACCCGACTGTGGTACCTACCTGTAGCTTTGTCCTATGTCTGAATCAGACACAACCCTACTGTGGTACCTACCTGTAGCTTTGTCCTATGTCTGAATCAGACACAACCCTACTGTGGTACCTACCTGTAGCTTTGTCCATATGTTCTGAAATCAGACACAACCCTACTGTGGTACCTACCTGTAGCTTTGTCCTATGTCTGAATCAGACACAACCCTACTGTGGTACCTACCTGTAGCTTTGTCCAATGTCTGAATCAGACACAACCCTACTGTGGTACCTACCTGTAGCTTTGTCCTATGTCTGAATCAGACACAACCCTACTGTGGTACCTACCTGTAGTTTTGTCCTATGTCTGAATCAGACACAACCCTACTGTGGTACCTACCTGTAGCTTTGTCCAATGTCTGAATCAGACACAACCCTACTGTGGTACCTACCTGTAGCTTTGTCCAATGTCTGAATCAGACACAACCCTACTGTGGTACCTACCTGTAGCTTTGTCCTATGTCTGAATCAGACACAACCCTACTGTGGTACCTACCTGTAGCTTTGTCCTATGTCTGAATCAGACACAACCCTACTG
>NW_027005608.1:0-3850 GCF_036934945.1 Oncorhynchus masou masou | reverse complement strand
CAGCATTTTATTAATCCCAAAGGTGTTCAATGGGGTTGAGGTCAAGGTTCTGTGCAGGCCAGTCAAGTTCTTCCACACCGATCTCTACAAACAATTTCTGTATGGACCTCGCTTTGTGCACGGGTGCATTGTCATGCTGAAACAGGAAATGGCCTCCTCCAAACTGTTGCCAGAAAAGTTGGAAGCACAAAATATCATTGTACGCTGTATCATTAAGATTTCCCTTCACTGGAACTAAGCGGCCTAGCCCGAACCATGAAAAACAGCCCCAGACAATTATTCCTCATCCACCAAACTTTAAAGTTGACACTATGCATTTGGCAGGTAGTGTTTTCCTGGCATTCCCCAAACCCAGATTCGTCCATCGGACTGTCAGATGGTGAAGCATGATTCAACACTCCAGAGAACGCGTTTCCACTACTCCAGAGTCCAATGGCGGCAAGCTGTACACCGTCCAGCCGACACTTGGCATTGCGCATGGTGATCTTTGGCTTGTGTGCGGCTGCTCGGGCCAATGAAACCCATTTCAGGCAGTTTGGAACTGTGTAGTGAGTGTTGCAACCGAGAACAATGTTTATGTGCTAAGCACATAAACATTGTGAGCTTGTGTGGCCTACAGTACCACTTCGCGGCTGAGCCATTGTTGCTCCTAGACAATTCCAATTCACAATAAAAGCACTTACAGTTAACCGGGGCAGCTCAGGACGAACTGACTGGTTGGAAAGGTGGCATCCTATGACAGTGCCAAATTGAAAGTCACTGAGCTCTGGGCCTCCCGAGTGGTTAAGGTTTCTCCACAGACCTGGGTTTGATCCCAAGCTGTGTCGCAGTTGGCCACGACCGGGAGGCCTGTGAGGCGGCGCACAATTGGCACAGCATCGTCTGGGTTTGGGGAGGTTTTGGCCGGCCGGGATGTTCTTGTCCCATCATGCTCTAGTGTCTCCTGTGGCAGGTACAGTTGCACTGTATTTCCTCCCACACATTGGTCTGGCTTCCGGGTTAAGCAAAAGTTAATTTGGTGTCTATTTGGGTGGAAAATTAGTGGCCGTGTTTGAATATTCATACTTGTGTCTTAAATAGTAGGCTGCTTGAGCATGTGCATTTTTTTTAGATATTCTGCGACATTTCAAAAATCTAGCATAAATTGAATGCTAGGATGTCATACTCATTTTGGCTTTGACAACAGCTGATCTATTAGATATGCGGATGCATTACCAAAAATCAACGAATAGCGGAAAACAACACAATCACGCATGATGTATTCTCAGTAAGCGAAAATATAATGTTTTATCATATTTTAATTTTAGAAAATGTACTATGCTTTAAATGCCAAGATGTTATACTATTTTTGTTTTTTTCATCTAGTAGAATTCTCTGCACACTTTTTGGGGAATTTCAGAGCCACAATGCATTGGAAGAAGGTAGTTGCGAGTCAAGTAAACAACAAACATCAAACAACTTGGAAGATGGCGAATAGCGAAGCTTCTGCAGTGGTGTTAAAATGTACGTAGCTTTTGTTCTCCTTAAAATGATTACGACTATTTCATAGTAACGTTACATTTTTGAAAAAAGATCTGCAGCCTGCTGCCTGCCGTGCCTTTAGCTAGCTATGTGCTTTAGTAGGACTAGAAGTTATAGCGGTTTGAACAGTAACCTTAGCTACTGTAACGTCGGGAGAGTGATGGGTGTGGAGTCAGATGCAGAAGGTAGACAGGAAAAAAACGCTTTAATGTCCTCAAGCACAGTAACAGGGACAAAGATGGGCGAAGCCTAAAACACAGGCGCAACAAACCCAAAACCACTGTTACCAAAATACCGGACAGCGAAAACCCAAAAGTACACAAACACCACTAACGTAAAATAACCACAAGCCCGGCTAAACTAACTTAAATAACACCCAACCCAAAACCCCAACAAGGAACAGGTGAAAACAATTAGACAAAAACAAACGAAAAGGAAAAAGGGATCGGTGGCAGCTAGTAGACCGGCGACGACGACCACCGAGCGCCACCCGAACAGGAAGGGGAGCCACCTTCGGTGGTATTCGTGACAGCTACAGGGTTGGCTACTTGCTTGCTGTTGAGCGACAACTTCATATTTGACATTAGCCTAGTTAACTAGCTACTTGTTGTAAAATATCAGGGCTTGTGTTAATTTAATTCAGTGGCAAATGCAGCAGGAGAAATGCTGCAAACAGGTTTTGAGTGAGTCGTTTGACCATGGTTAGCTCTTTTGCCGCTGCACTATGCACTGCCACTAGCTATAGCTAAAGTTAGTAATGCGGTAGTATACAGTTACATTCCTATTTTCCACAGCGGCGCTGGTCCCAACATTTCTCTTTTCTTCTAGATCTCATAACCTTTTATGGTGAAAACAATGTAAGCTGCACTCATTACTGTTTCACCTTGGCACTCTAATTTGATAAAGTATGCGGCAGTCTAGCTATATGCAGAATGTTCACACAACTCTACTTTGCTCATGTTGTGGTCAATGTTGTACTTCATCTTACTTCTTATCAAGATCTACGTGAAGGAGTGTGAGCTGGAAGGGCAGCTGTCCCCTGCATGGGTAAAAAATAAGTCGGAGAACCATAAGAAATAATATACGGAGCGCTACTGTATGTTATCTTGACATGTATTGCTGTGATGTACTTGACTAATAAAGTTACCCTTCTCCTATGCTTCACTGGAACATTCACGTAAGTGTGAAGATATACATGTCAGAAAGGTACAAGTATTCAAGAGAAATTTACTGCAATTGACATAATACCTTTTGCAGGCCTTTTTTCATGTAGCTAGTATGTTTGATGCTGAAAGCTATCCTTATCCATATTTTCAGGAGTTGAAAGCCCTCCCCACCCACCGTAGTCGGTCGGAGGCCACAGCCACGCCATCACCCCATCTCCTCCTCTCCCTCCCAGAAGGGTCCAGATGTGGAAGCGGGAGAAGGAAGGACACTACCAGGGAGGCCATTTTAGAGGCCGTGATTAAGATTTTTATTAAACATTTTTATTTCACCTTTCTTTAACCAGGTAGGCTAGTTGAGAACAAGTTCTCATTTGCAACTGCGACATGGCCAAGATAAAGCAAAGCAGTGTGACACAGACAACAACACAGAGTTACACATGGAGTAAACATTAAACAAGCCAATAACACAAACAAGTCAATGACACAGTAGAGAAAATAAAGTCTATATACAGATTGTGCAAAAGGCAAGAGGAGGTGAGCAATAAAAAGGCCATAGCAGCGAATAATTACAATTTAGCAGATTAACACTGGAGTGATACATGAGCAGATGATGATGTGCAAGTAGAGATACTGGATTGCAAAAGAGCAGAAAAGTAAATAAAATAAAAACAGTATGGGGATGAGGTAGGTAGATTGGGTGGGCTATTTACAGATGGACTATGTACAGCTGCAGTGATCGGTTAGCTGCTCAGTCAGTTGATGTTTAAAGTTGGTGAGGGAAATAAAAGTCTCCAACTTCAGCAATTTTTGCAATTCGTTCCAGTCACTGGCAGCAGAGAACTGGAAGGAAAGGCAGCCAAATGAGGTGTTGGCTTTGGGGATGAACAGTGAGATATACCTGCTGAAACATGTGCTACAGGTGGGTGTTGTTATCGTGACCAGTGAACTGAGATAAGGCGGAGCTTTACCTAGCATAGACTTATAGATGAACTGGAGCCAGTGGGTCTGGTGACGAATATGTAGCGAGTGCCAGCCGACTAGAGCATACAGGTCGCAGTGGTGGGTTTTATAAGGTGATTTGGTAACATAATGGATGGCACTGTGATAGACTGCATCCAGTTTGCTGAGTAGAGTGTTGGAAGCTATTTTGTAGATGACATCGC
>NW_027005607.1:0-3854 GCF_036934945.1 Oncorhynchus masou masou | reverse complement strand
TATATCCAGGGGTTTGTAATAGAATAAATGTGTCAAAAACTAATGTAGACGTTAATAATAAATGCATTTCTATAGCTTCCAAAATATAGATTCTTTATAATGTTGGGGGTGTCAAGTAGAGGCACGGTGGTTTTACCAGCACCCCCTATCAGTCAACTAGTCTATATAAAAATCATTGAGATCTTGGCATGATGTCTTAAGTAAATAATTGCACCATGGAATCACATCCAAAAGTGAGAATGTTCCTCAACAGTAAAACTCTTTCAAGATTACATGATGGAATAAGAGTTTGTCATATGACCATTTTAAGTGCATTTATATTTAGATTTTTATAATATTTAAACTTTTTATTAACGGCTGTTGCTTTATTACAGAGTTGTGTCAATGAAGTGGTCGGTTTTCAATTGGCTAACACTTTGTGGAGGCTGGAATATGGTGCGTTGGGGTGCGTTGGGATGCGATCGGAAACTTTAACATTTGCAACAAGCATGGTAACAAGCATTTGTTGTTACACCACTCTAATTACAGACTGCAATTACCACGAGTTACATGTTGTTATTACAAGGTAACTATGAATTATCACAATTAATTACAACACTTGTTACAGTGTAATTATATATGTAATTACACTGTAATAAAACTTTTTTTCTTAATGAAGTGTTACCCTAACTGCAATCTGGACCCAGTCTTGTGAATTACAAAAGCATATAGACTTTCTGTAGTCTCTTAGTGATGAGAGAGAAGAAGAATCACATTGAGATGAAGCACAGTATGCTTGACTGCCACTACCACTGCTCAAATAGAGCGTAATACTTGGATATGACATGTTTGGACATGTAGTGGGTAGTCGTCCATCAGAGAGAATTGATAAAACAGTTAGCTTGCAGAGGAATAGCACAGTCAGGGACTTCAATTAGCTGCACAATTTCACTTCACTCTCCACCATTAACTTTCATGTTTTATCTGTCCTTCTGAAATTGCCTGTACTGTATCTAGCATGTAATGGCTGGTGTTGTTTGTCATGGTTTTCTCTCCCCCTTCTCCATTCTCAGTCACTGTGGACACAAGAGTAATAGCTGGATCATTGCAGGGATTTGCCAGATAAACGTTGTACTCAGTGTCATAATTTGTGCCCAGAGGGGACATATAGTGTATGCTGTAAGTGTATGACCCCAAAAAGACTGCTGCTATGCAGAGCATATACTCTTCCATCTTTTCCCTAGCAGTTTGTGGCAGCTTATGTTTGAACTTGTTGTAATTCACCACACATTACGCAGAGGTATTTGAGCGATAGTGTAACAAGCACTAGACTAATATAATGCGGTGCAAATATTCAAATAAGGCAAACACATTCTTGCTGATAAGTGGGTCTGTGAAATTCATCGAGGTAATATGTTGGAGCCGCTGAGCCCCTGAGCCATATGGTACAGTGTGACATGTTCATAGAAATTACAGACATCAAATATTAATCAAGTTGTTGTTACCATGTGTTTATATGAGTGTGTTTAATTTAATGTTTCATTCACTGAATTAATATGGATGCTTTTTGACCCATTTCATAGTTGTGAAAAACCTTTCACCTCCTCCATCTCCCACCCTCAATGGTTTCATTTCACTCAACCAACCTGCATAATGACCCAGATTGGCTGTAAACCCTCTCTTAGATTAAACAGCAGAGAACCGTGGAGTGACAATGGACTAAGACAAATATACAACATACCAACTACTTGCTTTCATTGTGAGTCTGTGGATGTCGTTTAAATGCATTCACTAATGGTTGACTTTATTTTTATTGATCAATGATTAGGTTTCGAACAACAAACACACACTAATCGCACTATTGAAACTTCTCTTCCTTTTAATCTGTAGCAGAACCACATGCCTATTGTAACATATCTATTGTAACATTTTGATACAGCTTGTTTTCTTTGTATACGGTATGCTGTTCAGAATGTATAAACAACCAGGGTTGTGTGTGTGTGTCATTGCAGTGCTTGGCTACTAGAATATACCCTTCCTTTCACTAAAAGTCAATTGAAGATCAATATCTTTCAGTCGTGATTTCCAAAGTGTCAGACTTGTGAATTACAACAACATATAGACTTCCTGTAGTCTCTTAGTGATGAGAGAGAAGAAGAAGCACATTGAGATGAAGCACAGTATGCTTGGCTGCCACTGCTCAAATAGAGCGTAATACTTGGATATGACATGTTTGGACATGTACAGTGCCTTGCGAAAGTATTCGGCCCCCTTGAACTTTGCGACCTTTTGCCACATTTCAGGCTTCAAACATAAAGATATAAAACTGTATTGTTTTGTGAAGAATCAACAACAAGTGGGACACAATCATGAAGTGGAACGACATTTATTGGATATTTCAAACTTTTTTAACAAATCAAAAACTGAAAAATTGGGCGTGCAAAATTATTCAGCCCCCTTAAGTTAATACTTTGTAGCGCCACCTTTTGCTGCGATTACAGCTGTAAAGTCGCTTGGGGTATGTCTCTATCAGTTTTGCACATCGAGAGACTGAATTTTTTCCCATTCCTCCTCTGCAAAACAGCTCGAGCTCAGTGAGGTTGGATGGAGAGCATTTGTGAACAGCAGTTTTCAGTTCTTTCCACAGATTCTCGATTGGATTCAGGTCTGGACTTTGACTTGGCCATTCTAACACCTGGATATGTTTATTTTTGAACCATTCCATTGTAGATTTTGCTTTATGTTTTGGATCATTGTCTTGTTGGAAGACAAATCTCCGTCCCAGTCTCAGGTCTTTTGCAGACTCCATCAGGTTTTCTTCCAGAATGGTCCTGTATTTGGCTCCATCCATCTTCCCATCAATTTTAACCATCTTCCCTGTCCCTGCTGAAGAAAAGCAGGCCCAAACCATGATGCTGCCACCACCATGTTTGACAGTGGGGATGGTGTGTTCAGGGTGATGAGCTGTGTTGCTTTTACGCCAAACATAACGTTTTGCATTGTTGCCAAAAAGTTCAATTTTGGTTTCATCTGACCAGAGCACCTTCTTCCACATGTTTGGTGTGTCTCCCAGGTGGCTTGTGGCAAACTTTAAACGACACTTTTTATGGATATCTTTAAGAAATGGCTTTCTTCTTGCCACTCTTCCATAAAGGCCAGATTTGTGCAATATACGACTGATTGTTGTCCTATGGACAGAGTCTCCCACCTCAGCTGTAGATCTCTGCAGTTCATCCAGAGTGATCATGGGCCTCTTGGCTGCATCTCTGATCAGTCTTCTCCTTGTATGAGCTGAAAGTTTAGAGGGACGGCCAGGTCTTGGTAGATTTGCAGTGGTCTGATACTCCTTCCATTTCAATATTATCGCTTGCACAGTGCTCCTTGGGATGTTTAAAGCTTGGGAAATCTTTTTGTATCCAAATCCGGCTTTAAACTTCTTCACAACAGTATCTCGGACCTGCCTGGTGTGTTCCTTGTTCTTCATGATGCTCTCTGCGCTTTAACGGACCTCTGAGACTATCACAGTGCAGGTGCATTTATACGGAGACTTGATTACACACAGGTGGATTGTATTTATCATCATTAGTCATTTAGGTCAACATTGGATCATTCAGAGATCCTCACTGAACTTCTGGAGAGAGTTTGCTGCACTGAAAGTAAAGGGGCTGGAATAATTTTGCACGCCCAATTTTTCAGTTTTTGATTTGTTAAAAAGTTTGAAATATCCAATAAATGTCGTTCCACTTCATGATTGTGTCCCACTTGTTGTTGATTCTTCACAAAAAATACAGTTTTATATCTTTATGTTTGAAGCCTGAAATGTGGCAAAGGTCGCAAAGTTCAAGGGGCCTAATACTTTCGCAGAAGGCACTGTA
>NW_027005606.1:0-3854 GCF_036934945.1 Oncorhynchus masou masou | reverse complement strand
CCTCCTATCTACATTTTCCTCCTCTGTCTCTGCTGCTAAAGCCACTTTCTACCACTCTAAATTCCAAGCATCTGCCTCTAACCCTAGGAAGCTCTTTGCCACCTTCTCCTCCCTCCTGAATCCTCCTCCCCCTCCCCCCTCCTCCCCTCTCTGCAGATGACTTCGTCAACCATTTTGAAAAGAAGGTCGACGACATCCGATCCTCGTTTGCTAAGTCAAACGACACCGCTGGTTCTGCTCACACTGCCCTACCCTGTGCTCTGACCTCTTCCTCCCCTCTCTCTCCAGATGAAATCTCGCTTCTTGTGACGGCTGGCCGCCCAACAACCTGCCCGCTTGACCCTATCCCCTCCTCTCTTCTCCAGACCATTTCCGGAGACCTTCTCCCTTACCTCACCTCGCTCATCAACTCATCCCTGACCGCTGGCTACGTCCCTTCCGTCTTCAAGAGAGCGAGAGTTGCACCCCTTCTGAAAAAACCTACACTCGATCCCTCCGATGTCAACAACTACAGACCAGTATCCCTTCTTTCTTTTCTCTCCAAAACTCTTGAACGTGCCGTCCTTGGCCAGCTCTCCCGCTATCTCTGTCAGAATGACCTTCTTGATCCAAATCAGTCAGGTTTCAAGACTAGTCATTCAACTGAGACTGCTCTTCTCTGTATCACGGAGGCGCTCCGCACTGCTAAAGCTAACTCTCTCTCCTCTGCTCTCATCCTTCTAGACCTATCGGCTGCCTTCGATACTGTGAACCATCAGATCCTCCTCTCCACCCTCTCCGAGTTGGGCATCTCCGGTGCGGCCCACGCTTGGATTGCATCCTACCTGACAGGTCGCTCCTACCAGGTGGCGTGGCGAGAATCTGTCTCCTCGCCACGCGCTCTCACCACTGGTGTCCCCCAGGGCTCTGTTCTAGGCCCTCTCCTATTCTCGCTATACACCAAGTCACTTGGCTCTGTCATAACCTCACATGGTCTCTCCTATCATTGCTATGCAGACGACACACAATTAATCTTCTCCTTTCCCCCTTCTGATGACCAGGTGGCGAATCGCATCTCTGCATGTCTGGCAGACATATCAGTGTGGATGACGGATCACCACCTCAAGCTGAACCTCGGCAAGACGGAGCTGCTCTTCCTCCCGGGGAAGGACTGCCCATTCCATGATCTCGCCATCACGGTTGACAACTCCATTGTGACCTCCTCCCAGAGCGCTAAGAACCTTGGCGTGATCCTGGACAACACCCTGTCGTTCTCAACCAACATCATGGCGGTGGCCCGTTCCTGTAGGTTCATGCTCTACAACATCCGCAGAGTACGACCCTGCCTCACACAGGAAGCGGCGCAGGTCCTAATCCAGGCACTTGTCATCTCCCGTCTGGATTACTGCAACTCGCTGTTGGCTGGGCTCCCTGCCTGTGCCATTAAACCCCTACAACTCATCCAGAACGCCGCAGCCCGTCTGGTGTTCAACCTTCCCAAGTTCTCTCACGTCACCCCGCTCCTCCGCTCTCTCCACTGGCTTCCAGTTGAAGCTCGCATCCGCTACAAGACCATGGTGCTTGCCTACGGAGCTGTGAGGGGAACGGCTCCGCAGTACCTCCAGGCTCTGATCAGGCCCTACACCCAAACAAGGGCACTGCGTTCATCCACCTCTGGCCTGCTCGCCTCCCTACCACTGAGGAAGTACAGTTCCCGCTCAGCCCAGTCAAAACTGTTCGCTGCTCTGGCCCCCCAATGGTGGAACAAACTCCCTCACGACGCCAGGACAGCGGAGTCAATCACCACCTTCCGGAGACACCTGAAACCCCACCTCTTCAAGGAATACCTAGGATAGGATAAGTAATCCTTCTCACCCCCCTTAATGATTTAGATGCACTATTGTAAAGTGGCTGTTCCACTGGATGTCAGAAGGTGAATTCACCAATTTGTAAGTCGCTCTGGATAAGAGCGTCTGCTAAATGACTTAAATGTAATGTAAATGGTTAACCAGTTATTAAATCCAAGGGTTCACATACTTTTCCCACCCTGCACGGTGAATGTTTCCACAGTGTATTCAATAAAGACATGAAAAATGTATTTAATCTAATTGCATTTATTCTCCCATGGAAAAACGAGGCTACAGCGGTGGCTACATTTCATCATCATGTCAACGTATTATCACCACTGGACATGTAGCCAGATACCTGCCTTGTCAGCAAGCGGGGAAGATATTTCGCAATGATCAAATGCGGCGAGTATTATGGCTTGGATAGGTTTTAGCCTGGTCGGGGAAGAGGAGAGTGACAGCAGGGTGGATCATGTCACGTAAGCAACAAAGTGAGGTAGTTTGTGCGTGTGATCAGATTGAATGGTGTGTGTATGCAATAAGCTATATCAGTGGAGGCTGCTGAGGGGAGGACGGCTCAGAATAATGGCTGGAACTGAGTAAATGGAATGGGTTCAAACACATGGAAACCATGTGTTTGATGTATTTGATACCATTCCACTTATTCTGCTCCAGTCATTACCACGAGCCCGTCCTCCCCAATTAAGGTGCCACCAACCTCCTGTGAGCTATATTGTATGCAGAGACCATGGCAACTGTGAGGCGAGGTTGTAGATATAATGGGTTATGATTAGTTTATGATTAGATATAATCATAAACAAAGGAGCTAGACAGATAAAGGAGATAAACAAAGGAGCTAGACAGGATTATCTAGATTTATGCTTTGGCGACATCAACGGGCTGAATGTTATGTGGACCAGTTATGGCTCTCCTTCCAAAATGTGGTTACATTTGTCTAAACTTCAAGTATTACGAACTATATTCCTAGAAAAAAATCTTTGTAATGTAACAACTCAAATCATGCCCTTTAAACTACAGTAATAGCCAGCTGATGTAACATGCTAGTCTAAAGGTTTTTGGCTCTGGAAAATATGATATTGAAAAGTTTTCTTGAAATTGCTACATCATGATTGTGAGAATGCATTGCAAATCAAGGAATATCAAATTAATTACATACTCTTCTTTTGACGTTTTATTTCAGCAATGGAGACCAGGAGTTAAACAAATTATTTCATTTGAGGTAAACAAACGTATGTTCCATTTCCATTTTTTTGTATTTTATTTGTTATTTACTTTCTAGACATCCCCAATCCCCCTCACCCACCACGCATCAAACACCTCAAGTCATGTACTTCAATACATTTTACAATTCCATTTTTAAATCAGCAAAAAACGTCTGCCCCCCCAGATGTAACTTCTCCTATCAGTCATTATATACAGGTCATAGGTCAATCAGCTATTTTTTTCAGCCACTATAGGCCTACTTTTCACTCAGTAGTACTTGAGGGTGTGGTACTTGCCAAAGCAAGGGACTGCACACAAGGCTGTGTTACAAGTAATATGTAATTGATGTACTGTATCTGTGTTTATAGCTTTGTTTAATGTTGTGTTAGTGTATGTAAGTTGTTTTGTCTGAAACTTTGTTCCCCCTGCTGCTATTGGACCAGGTCTCTCTTGGAAAAGAGATGTTATCTCAATGAGAAAAACCTGTATAAATAAAGGTTAAATAAAAAATCTAATAAAATAAAAACAAGGCTCACACAGGTACTTGGTCAAATTCCTTTGCTTCTTTGAATATTGGCATCCCCTTCCTGTTGGATCTCACTGTGCCACAGGCCCCTGTATTCTCCCACAAAAAGTACTGGAAAAGCGTAGGGCTGCCGTACCAGTTGTCCACAAAGACAGTGTGCCCCATTTTGGGGTCAGGCTGGTCATGATCACTGATCCAGATATATCAAGACCCTCAACATGCCCTACACATAGCATGTGATGGTACCGGTGTAGATGATCTGGTCTTGCCAGAGAAAC
>NW_027005605.1:0-3855 GCF_036934945.1 Oncorhynchus masou masou | reverse complement strand
TCCTGAGTACCAGGCCATTAGTGACCTGATGGAGGGACAACAGAGCCCTGAGCTGTGTGTGTGTTTGTGTGCGTGTGTGTGTACAGTTTAATCTGGAATGACACATGAACGATTCACACGACACAGGGAGACCTGGGCTCAGATTCACACGACACAGGGAGACCTGGGCCCAGATTCACACGACACAGGGAGAGCTGGGCCCAGATTCACACGACACAGGGAGACCTGGGCTCAGATTCACACGACACAGGGAGACCTGGGCTCAGATTCACACGACACAGGGAGACCTGGGCCCAGATTCACACGACACAGGGAGACCTGGGCCCAGATTCACATGACACAGGGTGACCTGGGCCCAGATTCACATGACACATAGGATCCCTGGTCTCAGATTCACACGACACAGGGAAACCTGGGCCTAGATTCACACGACACAGGGAGACCTGGGCCCAGATTCACACGACAAAGGGGAGACCTGGGCCCAATTCACACGACAAAGGAGACCTGGGCCTAGATTCATAAAACACTTCTTACGCAAAACTTAAGAAGCGCTGTATTAACGTGCGCTGGGACTCGGGAAACAAGTTCAGGGAGTGAATCACTTAATAAACAAATATAGATAATACAAAACAAGAAACACGAACAACGCACAGACAGGAAACAGATTCAGAAACAATTACGACTGGGGAAGGAAACCAAAGGGAGTGACGTAAACAGGAAAGGTAATCAAGGAGGTGATGGAGTCCAGGTGAGTGTCATAATGCGCTGATGCGCGTAACGATGGTGACAGGTGTGCACCATAATGAGCAGCCTGGTGACCTAGAGGCCAGAGAGGAAGCACACGTGACAAAGCGTCTTAATTTAAAAAACAAGAAGTTTCTAAAGTGCAATTCCTCAACAATATCTTAAGATGTAACGATTTTCTTACGAACTTCTCAAATATCTTCCTACAAAGATCTCCAACAGGTTTAAACTGTAAACCTCCACACCTGTTAAACTGTAAACCTCTGTACCTGTTAAACTGTAAACCTCCACACCTGTTAAACTGTAAACCTCTGCACCTGTTAAACTGTAAACCTCCACACGTGTTAAACAGATAACCTCCACACCTGTTAAAAACTGTAAACCTCCACACCTGTTAAACTGTAAACCTCCACACATGTTAAACTGTTAACCTCCACACCTGTTAAACTGTAAACCTCCACACCTGTTAAACTGTAAACCTCCACACCTGTTAAACTGTAAACCTCTGTACCTGTTAAACTGTAAACCTCTGTACCTGTTAAACTGTAAACCTCTGTACCTATTAAACTGTAAACCTTCACACCTGTTAAACTGTAAACCTTTGTACCTGTTAAACTGTAAACCTCTACACCTGTTAAACTGTAAAGTTCTGTACCTGTTAAACTGTAAACCTCTGTACCTGTTAAACTGTAAACCTCTGTACCTGTTAAACTGTAAACCTCCACACCTGTTAAACTGTAAACCTCTGCACCTGTTAAACTGTAAACCTCCACACCTGTTAAACTGTAACCCTTCACACATGTTAAACTGTAAACCTCTGTACCTGTTAAACTGTAAACCTCCACACCTGTTAAACTGTAAACCTCTGCACCTGTTAAACTGTAAACCTCTACACCTGTTAAACTGTAAAGCTCTGTACCTGTTAAACTGTAAACCTCCACACCTGTTAAACTGTAAACCTCTGTACCTGTTAAACTGTAAACCTCCACACCTGTTAAACTGTAAACCTCCACACCTGTTAAACTGTAAACCTCTGTACCTGTTAAACTGTAAACCTCTGTACCTGTTAAACTGTAAACCTCCACACCTGTTAAACTGTAAACCTCTACACCTGTTAAACTGTAAACCTCTGTACCTGTTAAACTGTAAACCTCCACACCTGTTAAACTGTAAACCTCTACACCTGTTAAACTGTAAAGCTCTGTACCTGTTAAACTGTAAACCTCTGTACCTGTTAAACTGTAAACCTATGTACCTGTTAAACTGTAAACCTCTGCACCTGTTAAACTGTAAAGCTCTGTACCTGTTAAACTGTAAACCTTCACACATGTTAAACTGTAAACCTCTGTACCTGTTAAACTGTAAACCTCTACACCTGTTAAACTGTAAACCTCCACACCTGTTAAACTGTAAACCTCTGTACCTGTTAAACTGTAAACCTCTGTACCTGTTAAACTGTAAACCTCCACACCTGTTAAACTGTAAACCTCCACACCTGTTAAACTGTAAAGCTCTGTACCTGTTAAACTGTAAACCTCTGTACCTGTTAAACTGTAAACCTCTGTACCTGTTAAACTGTAAACCTCTGTACCTATTAAACTGTAAACCTTCACACCTGTTAAACTGTAAACCTCTGTACCTATTAAACTGTAAACCTCCACACCTGTTAAACTGTAAACTATGTACCTGTTAAACTGTAAACCTCTGTACCTTTTAAACTGTAAACATCCACACCTGTTAAACTGTAAACATCCACACCTGTTAAACTGTAAAACTCTGTACCTGTTAAACTGTAAACCTCTGTACCTCTTAAACTGTAAACATCCACACCTGTTAAACTGTAAACCTCTGTACCTGTTAAACTGTAAACCTCTGTACCTGTTAAACTGTAAACCTCTACACCTGTTAAACTGTAAAGCTCTGTACCTGTTAAACTGTAAACCTCTGTACCTGTTAAACTGTAAACCTCTGTACCTGTTAAACTGTAAACCTCTGTACCTATTAAACTGTAAACCTTCACACCTGTTAAACTGTAAACCTCCACACCTGTTAAACTGTAAAACTCTGTAACTGTTAAACTGTAAACATCCACACCTGTTAAACTGTAAACCTCCACACCTGTTAAACTGTAAACCTCTGTACCTGTTAAACTGTAAACCTCCACACCTGTTAAACTGTAAACCTCTACACCTGTTAAACTGTAAACCTCTGTAACTGTTAAACTGTAAACCTCCACACCTGTTAAACTGTAAACCTCCACACCTGTTAAACTGTAAACCTCTGTACCTGTTAAACTGTAAACCTCCACACCTGTTAAACTGTAAACCTCTACACCTGTTAAACTGTAAACCTATGTACCTGTTAAACTGTAAACCTCCACACCTGTTAAATTGTAAACCTCCACACCTGTTAAACTGTAAACCTCCACACCTGTTAAACTGTAAACCTCCACACCTGTTAAACTGTAAACCTCCACACCTGTTAAACTGTAAACCTCTGTACTTGTTAAACTGTAAACCTCTGTACCTGTTAAACTGTAAACCTCTGTATCTGTTAAACTGTAAACCTCCACACCTTTTAAACTGTAAACCTCTACACCTGTTAAACTGTAAACCTCTGTACCTGTTAAACTGTAAACCTCCACACCTGTTAAACTGTAAACCTCTACACCTGTTAAACTGTAAACCTCCACACCTGTTAAACTGTAAACCTCCACACCTGTTAAACTGTAAACCTCCACACCTGTTAAACTGTAAACCTCCACACCTGTTAAATTGTAAACCTCTGTACCTGTTAAACTGTAAACCTCCACACCTGTTAAACTGTAAACCTCCACACCTGTTAAACTGTAAACCTCCACACCTGTTAAACTGTAAACCTCCACACCTGTTAAACTGTAAACCTCCACACCTGTTAAACTGTAAACCTCCACACCTGTTAAACTGTAAACCTCCACACCTGTTAAACTGTAAACCTCTGCACCTGTTAAACTGTAAACCTCCACACCTGTTAAACTGTAAACCTCCACACCTGTTAAACTGTAAACCTCCACACCTGTTAAACTGTAAACCTCTGCACCTGTTAAACTGTAAACCTCCACACCTGTTAAAT
>NW_027005604.1:0-3857 GCF_036934945.1 Oncorhynchus masou masou | reverse complement strand
TCATTGGTTTCTCATGTGACGTGGTCATGGTTTCTCATGTGGTCCTGGTTCTCATGTGGTAGAATGTGGTCGTTGGTTTCTCATGTGGTCCTTGGTTTCTCATGTGGTAGAACGTGGTCATTGGTTTCTCATGTGGTCCTTGGTTTCTCATGTGGTAGAATGTGGTCCTTGGTTTCTCATGTGGTCGTTGGTTTCTCATGTGGTCATTGGTTTCTCATGTGGTGGAATGTGGTCATTGGTTTCTCATGTGGTAGAATGTGGTCATTGGTTTCTCATGTGGTAGAATGTGGTCATTGGTTTCTCATGTGGTAGAATGTGGTCATTGGTTTCTCATGTGGTAGAATGTGGTCATTGGTTTCTCATGTGGTCCTTGGTTTCTCATGTGGTAGAATGTGGTCCTTGGTTTCTCATGTGGTAGAACAGTGGTCATTGGTTTCTCATGTGGTAGAATGTGGTCCTTAGTTTCTCACGTGGTCATTGGTTTCTCATGTGGTAGAATGTGGTCCTTGGTTTCTCATGTGGTCCTTGGTTTCTCATGTGGTAGAATGTGGTCATTGGTTTCTCATGTGGTAGAATGTGGTCCTTGGTTTCTCATGTGGTCCTTGGTTTCTCATGTGGTAGAATGTGGTCATTGGTTTCTCATGTGGTAGAATGTGGTCCTTGGTTTCTCATGTGGTCCTTGGTTTCTCATGTGGTATAATCTGGTCCTTGGTTTCTCATGTGGTCATTGGTTTCTCATGTGGAAGAATGTGGTCATTGGTTTCTCATGTGGTAGAATGTGGTCATTGGTTTCTCATGTGGTAGAATGTGGTCATTGGTTTTTAATGTGGTCATTGGTTTCTCGTGTGGTCATTAGTTTCTCATGTGGTAGAATGTGGTCCTTGGTTTCTCATGTGGTAGAATGTGGTCCTTGGTTTCTCATGTGGTCATTGGTTTCTCATGTGGAAGAATGTGGTCATTGGTTTCTCATGTGGTAGAATCCGATCAATGGTTTCTCATGTGGTCCTTGGTTTCTCATGTGGTCCTTGGTTTCTCATGTGGTAGAATGTGGTCATTGGTTTCTCATGTGGTCATTGGTTTCTCATGTGGAAGAATGTGGTCATTGGTTTCTCATGTGGTCATTGGTTTCTCCTGTGGTCATTGGTTTCTCACGTGGTAGAATCTGGTCATTGGTTTCTCATGTGGTAGAATGTTGTCATTGGTTTCTCATGTTGTAGAATGTTGTCATTGGTTTCTCATGTGGTAGAATGTGGTCCTTGGTTTCTCATGTGGTAGAATGTGGTCCTTGGTTTCTCACGTGGTCATTGGTTTCTCATGTGGTAGAATGTGGTCCTTGGTTTCTCATGTGGTCCTTGGTTTCTCATGTGGTAGAATGTGGTCATTGGTTTCTCATGTGGTCATTGGTTTCTCATGTGGTCATTGGTTTCTCATGTGGTAGAATGTGGTCCTTGGTTTCTCATGTGGTCATTGGTTTCTCATGTGGTAGAATCTGGTCATTGGTTTCTCATGTGGTCATTGGTTTCTCATGTGGTAGAATGTGGTCATTGGTTTCTCATGTGGTAGAATGTGGTCATTGGTTTCTCATGTGGTCATTGGTTTCTCATGTGGTAGAATGTGGTCATTGGTTTCTCATGTGGTAGAATGTGGTCATTGGTTTCTCATGTGGTCATTGGTTTCTCATGTGGTCATTGGTTTCTCATGTGGTAGAATCTGGTCATTGGTTTCTCATGTGGTCATTGGTTTCTCATGTGTAGGTCCTTGGTTTCTCATGTGGTCATTGGTTTCTCATGTGGTAGAATGTGGTCATTGGTTTCTCATGTGGTCATTGGTTTCTCATGTGGTCATTGGTTTCTCATGTTGTCATTGGTTTCTCATGTGGTAGAATGTGGTCCTTGGTTTCTCATGTGGTAGAATCTGGTCTTGGTTTCTCATGTGGTCCTTGGTTTCTCATGTGGTCATTGGTTTCTCATGTGGTAGAATCTGGTCATTGGTTTCTCATGTGGTCATTGGTTTCTCATGTGGTAGAATGTGGTCATTGGTTTCTCATGTGGTAGAATGTGGTCATTGGTTTCTCATGTGGTAGAATGTGGTCATTGGTTTCTCATGTGGTCCTTGGTTTCTCATGTGGTAGAATGTGGTCATTGGTTTCTCATGTGGTAGAATGTGGTCATTGGTTTCTCATGTGGTAGAATGTGGTCCTTGGTTTCTCATGTGGTACAATCTGGTTTCTCATGTGGTAGAATGTGGTCATTGGTTTCTCATGTGGTAGAATGTGGTCATTGGTTTCTCATGTGGTCATTGGTTTCTCATGTGGTCCTTGGTTTCTCATGTGGTAGAATGTGGTCCTTGGTTTCTCATGTGGTAGAATGTGGTCATTGGTTTCTCATGTGGTCCTTGGTTTCTCATGTGGTAGAATGCTGGTTCCATTGGTTTCTCATGTGGTCATTGGTTTCTCATGTGGTCATTGGTTTCTCATGTGGTAGAATGTGGTCCTTGGTTTCTCATGTGGTAGAATTTGGTCATTGGTTTCTAATGTGGTCCTTGGTTTCTCATGTGGTAGAATGTGGTCCTTGGTTTCTCATGTGGTAGAATGTGGTCCTTGGTTTCTCATGTGGTCATTGGTTTCTCATGTGGTAGAATGTGGTCATTGGTTTCTCATGTGGTAGAATGTGGTCCTTGGTTTCTCATGTGGTAGAATGTGGTCCTTGGTTTCTCATGTGGTAGAATGTGGTCCTTGGTTTCTCATGTGGTCACTTGGTTTCTCATGTGGTAGAATGTGGTCCTTGGTTTCTCATGTGGTCCTTGGTTTCTCATGTGGTAGAATGTGGTCATTGGTTTCTCATGTGGTTATTGGTTTCTCATGTGGTAGAATGTAGTCATTGGTTTCTCATGTGGTAGAATGTGGTCATTGGTTTCTCATGTGGTAGAATGTGGTCATTGGTTTCTCATGTGGTAGAATGTGGTCCTTGGTTTCTCATGTGGTAGAATGTGGTCCTTGGTTTCTCATGTGGTAGAATGTGGTCATTGGTTTCTCATGTGGTAGAATGTTGTCATTGGTTTCTCATGTGGTAGAATGTTGTCATTGGTTTCTCATGTGGTAGAATGTGGTCCTTGGTTTCTCATGTGGTAGAATGTGGTCCTTGGTTTCTCATGTGGTAGGTTTCACATGTGGTCATTGGTTTCTCATGTGGTAGAATGTGGTCCTTGGTTTCTCATGTGGTCACTTGGTTTCTCATGTGGTAGAATGTGGTCCTTGGTTTCTCATGTGGTCATTGGTTTCTCATGTGGTCATTGGTTTCTCATGTGGTAGAATGTGGTCCTTGGTTTCTCATATGGTAGAATCTGGTCTTTGGTTTCTCATGTGGTCATTGGTTTCTCATGTGGTAGAATCTGGTCATTGGTTTCTAATGTGGTCATTGGTTTCTCATGTGGTAGAATGTGGTCATTGGTTTCTCATGTGGTAGAATGTGGTCATTGGTTTCTCATGTGGTCCTTGGTTTCTCATGTGGTAGAATGTGGTCTTGGTTCTCATGTGGTTTCTCATGTGGTAGAATGTGGTCCTTGGTTTCTCATGTGGTCCTTGGTTTCTCATGTGGTAGAATGTGGTCATTGGTTTCTCATGTGGTCCTTGGTTTCTCATGTGGTAGAATGTGGTCCTTGGTTTCTCATGTGGTAGAATGTGGTCATTGGTTTCTCATGTGGTCATTGGTTTCTCAGTGGTAGAATGTGGTCATTGGTTTCTCATGTGGTAGAATGTGGTCCTTGGTTTCTCATGTGGTAGGATCTGGTCCTTGGTTTCTCATGTGGTCATTGGTTTCTCATGTGGTAGAATGTGGTCATTGGTTTCTCATGTGGTC
>NW_027005603.1:130725-138015 GCF_036934945.1 Oncorhynchus masou masou | reverse complement strand
AGGTTCTCTCCCAGTACTCCTGGTTGCCGGACTGACCTGGGATCAGAATATATAAAGGACTGAGTTAGTTTAAATTTAGAGGATGATTTAATACGTAGGTAAGAGCAATACATAATATTTGCCTCTAATAACACACTAATATGGTGCTAATAACACGCTAATAAGGTGCTAATAACACGCTAATAAGGTGCTAATAACACGCTAATAAGGTGCTAATAACACGCTAATAAGGTGCTAATAACACGCTAATAAGGTGCTAATAACACGCTAATAAGGTGCTAATAACACGCTAATAAGGTGCTAATAATGTGCTAATAACATGCTAATACGGTGCTAATAACATGCTAATAAGGTGCTCATAACATGCTAATACGGTGCTAATAACATGCTAATACGGTGCTAATAACACGCTAATACGGTGCTAATAACATGCTAATATGGTGCTAATAATGTGCTAATAACATGCTAATAATGTGTTAATAACATGCTAATAAGGTGCTAATAACATGCTAATAAGGTGCTCATAACATGATAGTAAGGCACTCATAACATGCTAATAATGTGCTAATAACATGCTAATAAGGTGCTAATAACATGCCAATAACATGCTAATGAGGTGCTAATAACATGCTAATAACATGCTAATACGGTGCTAATAACATGCTAATGATGTGCTAATAACATGCTAATTAAGGTGCTCATAACATGATAATACGGCGCTAGTAACATGCTAATGAGATGTAAATATGTTAGTCTAGTTCCACACATGGTGAGCCAATCAGAAGAGACAGATTGAGGTACACCATGTGGACACTACAATAAACGGGATGTAAATTACACACTATTATATCATCGTTGCTGCTATTAGCATGAAATAATGGTAATCGGCATTAATGAGTGTATAAATAAAGATTTACACTGTTACTACCAATCAACATCACATGTGACAGCTGCACTTCCTGTGTGGCTCTGTAGAGATATCTATCTATCCCAGGGTCTAGTCCCCATCCCATCTAGCATCTCTCTGGCGTTAGTCCCCATCCACTCTAGCATCTCTCTGGCATTAGTCCCCATCCCATCAAGCATCTCTCTGGCGTTTGTCCCCATCCCATCTAGCATCTCTCTGGCATTAGTCCCCACAACCTGTTCCCCCAGGTTTCCCTCACCTAATCTAGTATGAGAAGAGTAGAATGGTGGATGCAAGAACCCTGACCCCTCACCTGTCTTGTATGAGGATGGCAGTATGGTGGACACTTTGACCCCCAGGGTTCCATTTCGTGGCGCAGTGTGTTGATGAACAGGTTGAGAGCTGCCTTGGAGGCTCCGTACGCTGCTAGACAGGGGAACGGCTGCTCTCCCTGGAGGGAGAGAGAGGGAGAGAGAGAGAGAGAAAGAGAGAGAGAGAGAGAGATAGAGAGAGAGACAGAGAGACAGAGACATAAAGACAGAGAGAGCGAGAGAGAGACCACAACGTCAGTATTTAATATATCTAAATCGGTATTTGTTTCAGAGGGTTGAAGGGACGTGTTTATGCTACATGTTAACTATTTCCTCACATCACCTTCTATTATCTTAAAAGAACTGATACAATGTAAGTTACGCACTTTGCCCTTCGATTAATGCTTGTTTTATATGGACACATTAAAACACGTCAGTAAAGATAAGAAAGAACACTGGTTCATATGAAGGTAGAGGTGGAGGAGGAGGTGGAGGAGGAGGTGGAGGAGGTGGAGGAGGAGGAGGAGGTGGAGGAGGAAGAGGTGGAGGAGGAGGTGGTGGAGGAGGAGGAGGAGGAGGAGGAGGAGGAGGTGGAGGAGGAGGAGGTGGAGGAGGAGGAGAGGTGGAGGAGGAGGAGGTGGTGGAGGTGGTGGAGGAGGAGGTGGATGAGGAGGAGGTGGTGGAGGTGGAGGAGGAGGAGGAGGAGGGTGGAGGAGGAGGAGGAGGGAGGAGGTGGTGGAGGAGGAGGAGGAGGAGGAGGTGGAGGAGGAGGAGGAGGTGGAGGAGGGGGAGGAGGAAGGAGGTGGAGGGAGGAGGAGGAAGTGGTGGAGGAGGTGGAGGTGGAGGAGGAGGTGGAGGAGGAGGAGGTGGAGGAGGAGGAGGAGGAGGAGGAGGAGGTGGAGGAGGAGGAGGAGGTGGAGGAGGAGGTGGAGGAGGAGGGTGGAGGAGGGAGGAGTAGGAGGAGGTGGAGGAGGAGGTGGAAGGTGGAAGTGGTGGTGGAGGAGGAGGTGGAGGAAGTGGAGGTGGAGGAGGGAGGAGGAGGTGGAGGTGGAGGAGGAGTGGTGGAGGTGGAGGAAGTGGAGGAAGTGGAGGTGGAGGAGGAGGTGGAAGAGGTGGTGGAGGAGAAGGTAGAGGAGGGAGGGAGGTAGAGGTGGAGGAGGAGGTGGATGAAGTGGAGGTGGGGGAGGAGGTGGAGGAGGAGGTGGAGGAAGTGGAGGTGGAGGTGGAAGAAGTGGAGGTGGAGGAAGTGGAGGTGGAGGTGGAGTTGGAGGGGGTGTAGAGGAGGTGGTGGGGGAGGTGGAGGAGGAGGAGGAGGTGGTGGAGGAAGTGGAGGAGGTGGAGGTGGAAGAAGTGGAGGTGGAGGAGGAGGTGGAGGAGGTGGAGGTGGAGGTGGAGGAAGTGGAGGTGGAGGAGGTGGTGGAGGAAGTGGAGGAGGTGGAGGTGGAAGAAGTGGAGGTGGAGGAGGAATTGGAGGAGGTGGAGGTGGAAGAAGTGGAGGTGGGGGAGGAGGAGGTGGAGGAGGAGCTGGAGGAGGTGGTGGTGGAGGTGGAAGAAGTGGAGGTGGAGGAAGTGGAGGTGGAGGTGGAGTTGGAGGGGGTGTGGAGGAGGTGGTGGGGGAGGTGGAGGAGGGAGGAGGTGGAGGAGGATGAAGTGGAGGTGGAGGAGGTGGTGGAGGAAGTGGAGGAGGAGGTGGAGGAGGAGGTGGAGGTGGAGGAATTGGAGGTGGAGGAGTTGGTGGAGGAAGTGGAGGAGGAGGTGGATGAGGAGGTAGAGGTGGAGGAAGTGGAGGTGGGGGAGGAGGAGGTGGAGGAGGAGGTGGAGGAGGTGGAGGTGGAGGTGGAGTTGGAGGGGGGTGTGGAGGAGGTGGTGAAGGAGGGGTGGAGAAAGTGGAGGAGGTGGAGGAGGCGGAGGAGGCGGTGGAGGAGGTGGTGGAGGAGGTGGTGGTGGAGGTGGGGTGGAGGTGGAGATGGAGGGGTGGTGGAGGAGGTGGAAGGAGGAGGAGGAGGCAGATCAAGGAGGGTGGAGGAGGTGGTGGAGGTGGAGGTGGAAGAGGTGGTGGAGGAGGAGGTGGAGTTGGGGGGTGTGGAGGAGGTGGTGGAGGAGTAGGTGGAGCTGGAGGAGGTGGTGGAGGTGGAGGTGGAAGAGGTGGTGGAGGAGGTGGAGGTGGGGGTGGTGGAGGTGGAGGAGGAGGTGGGGGTGGTGGAGGTGGAGGAGGAGGAGGTGGAGGTGGAGGAGGTGGAGGAGGAGGAGGAGTAGGTGGAGGACAAAGAGGCGGAGGAAAAGGAGGAGGTGGAGGAGGTGGAAGAAAAGGAGAGGGGGAGAAGGAGGTAGAGGAGGAGGTGGAGGTGGATGAAGAGGATAGTATTGAAACAGCTCTGATTGGTTGGTATAAGGATGGTAGTATTGAGACAACTCTGATTGGTTGCTATTGGGATGATATTATTGACACAGCTCTGATTGGTTGCTATAGGGATGGTAGTATTGAGACAGCTCTGATTGGTTGCTATAGGGATGATATTATTGACACAGCTCTGATTGGTTGCTATAGGGATGGTAGTATTGAGACAGCTCTGATTGGTTGCTATAGGGATGATATTATTGACACAGCTCTGATTGGTTGCTATAGGGATGGTAGTATTGAGACAGCTCTGATTGGTTGCTATAGGGATGATATTATTGACACAGCTCTGATTGGTTGCTATAGGTATGGTAGTATTGAGACAGCTCTGATTGGTTGCTATAGGGATGATATTATTGACACAGCTCTGATTGGTTGCTATAGGGATGGTAGTATTGAGACAGCTCTGATTGGTTGCTATAGGGATGGTAGTATTGAGACAGCTCTGATTGGTTGCTATAGGGATGGTAGTATTGAGACAGCTCTGATTGGTTGCTATTGGGATGATATTATTGACACAGCTCTGATTGGTTGCTATTGGGATGGTAGTATTGAGACAGCTCTGATTGGTTGCTATTGGGATGGTAGTATTGAGACAGCTCTGATTGGTTGCTATTGGGATGATATTATTGACACAGCTCTGATTGGTTGCTATAGGGATGGTAGTATTGAGACAGCTCTGATTGGTTGCTATTGGGATGGTAGTATTGAGACAGCTCTGATTGGTTGCTATTGGGATGATATTATTGACACAGCTCTGCCCTACAGGACAGTATCTCTACAGGACAGGATGTTGTTAGCACTATTATTTAGCTTTGCGTGTAGTTTGGTATTTTGTTGTTTTTGTTCGATGATCATTTAATAAAGGAAGGAAAATGTACTATATCACGCTGCACCTTGGTCCACTAACAACTGGTTTCAACACCTGAACGTTGTGATTGGACAATATGGAAGGTGTGTGTATGAGTATGTGGTGAATTGTATTTCTGAGTGTGTGTATGTGTCGTTCACCCACCTGCAGGGCTGGAGATTGTGACGATGCGTCCCTTGGCCTGACGCAGCAGAGGCAGGAATGTCTTGGTGACGTTCAGAGTCCCAAAGAAGTTCACCTCCATACAGCCACGGTAGTTAGACATCAGAGACAACTCTGCATCCCCCGAAGTTAACACATACTCCTGCATTATTCACCAAGCCCCACAGACCTAGAGAGAGAGAGAGAGAGAGAGAGAGAGAGAGAGAGAGAGAGAGAGAGAGAGAGAGACAGAGAGAGAGAGAGAGACAGAGAGAGAGAGAGAGACAGAGAGAGACAGAGAGAGAAAGAGACAGAGAGAGACAGAGAGAGAGAGAGAGAGAGAGAGAGAGACAGAGAGAGACAAACATAGTCAATGGTAGGCTTCGAGGGGACTCCTATGGTAGGTACACCTATAGCTCATCCCTTGGCAGTAGTACTGTAGACTACTTTATCACTGACCTCAACCCAGAGTCTCTCAGAGCGTTCACAGTCAGCCCACTGACACCCCTATCAGACCACAGCAAAATCACAGTCTACCTAAACAGAGCAATACTCAATCATGAGGCATCAAAGCCAAAGGAACTGAGTAACATTAAGAAATGCTATAGATGGAAGGAATGCAGTTTGGAAACCTACCAAAAAACAATTAGGCAACAACAAATTCAATCCCTTTTAGACAATTTCCTGGGTAAAACGTTCCACTGTAATAGTGAAGGTGTAAACTTGGCAGTAGAAAATCTTAACAGTATATTTGACCTCTCAGCTTCCCTATCAAATCTAAAATCTCAAATAGAAAACCGAAGAAAACACTAAACAAACAACAACAGGGAGAATTATCTATCCAAAATGGAGATGTATGGGTAAACCACTTCTCCAATCTTTTTGGCTCTATAACAAAGAATAAAGAGCAAAAACATATACATGATCAAATACAGATCTTAGAATCAACTATTAAAGACTTCCAGAACCCACTGGATTCTCCAATTACATTGAATGAGTTACAGGACAAAATAAAAACCCTCCAACCCAAAAAGGCCTGTGGTGTTGATGGTATCCTCAATGAAATGATCAAATATACAGACAACAAATTCCAATTGGCTATACTAAAACTCTTTAACATCATCCTTAGCTCTGGCATCCTCCCCAAAATTTGTAACCAAGGACTGATCACCCCAATCCACAAAAATGGAGACAAATTTGACCCCAATAACTACCGTGGAATATGCGTCAACAGTAACCTTGGGAAAATCCTCTGCATTATCAATAACAGCAGACTCGTACACTTCCTCAATGAAAACAATGTACTGAGCAAATGTCAAATTGGCTTTTTACCAAATTACCGTACAACAGACCATGTATTCACCCTGCACACCCTAATTGACAAACAAACAAACCAAAACAAAGGCAAAGTCTTCTCATGCTTTGTTGATTTCAAAAAAGCCTTCGACTCAATTTGGCATGAGGGTCTGCTATACAAACTGATGGAAAGTGGTGTTGGGGGTAAAACATAAGACATCATAAAATCCATGTACACAAACAACAAGTGTGTGGTTAAAATTGGCAAAAAACACACAAATTTCTTCACACAGGGTCGTGGGGTTAGACAGGGATGCAGCTTAAGCCCCACCCTCTTCAACATTTATATCAACGAACTGGCGCGGGCACTAGAAAAGTCTGCAGCACACGGCCTCACCCTACTAGAATCTGAAGTCAAATGTCTGCTGTTTGCTGATGATCTGCTGCTTCTGTCACCAACCAAGGAGGGCCTACAGCAGCACCTAGATCTTATGCAGATTCTGTCAGACCTGGGCCCTGACAGGAAATCTCAGTAAGACCAAAATAATGGTGTTCCAGTCACCAGGACCACAAATACAAATTCCATCTAGACACTGTTGCCCTAGAGCACACAAAAAACTATACATACCTTGGCCTAAACATCAGCGCCACAGGTAACTTCCACAAAGCTGTGAACGATCTGAGAGACAAGGCAAGAAGGGCATTCTATGCCATCAAAAGGAACATAAATTTCAACATACCAATTAGGATTTGGCTAAAAATACTTGAATCAGTCATAGAGCCCATTGCCCTTTATGGTTGTGAGGTCTGGGGTCCACTCACCAACTAAGACTTCACAAAATGGGACAAACACCAAATTGAGACTCTGCACGCAGAATTCTGCAAAAATATCCTCCGTGTACAACGTAGAACACCAAATAATGCATGCAGAGCAGAATTAGGCCGATACCCACTAATTATCAAAAAAAGAAAAGTGCTGTTAAATTCTATAACCACCTAAAAGGAAGCGATTCCCAAACCTTCCAGGAAAGTTTTGACTATGTACAGACTCAGTGAGCATAGCCTTGCTATTGAGAAAGGCCGCCGTAGGCAGACATGGCTATAGATACCTCTGCCTAAACAAATGTAAATCCCAGAGTCTAGAGCATCTTGTTTAATCCTCTTCATTAGTCGTAGTGCTAACAGCACTTGGCTCTGTGGTGAGTGTGCTGTTTGCAGCCAAGTGAAACATGAAGCTGACCCTTGATTGCCAGCCAGCCCCCCACACAGCCCACCCAGGATATAGAGTATGTGTAGGAGAGTGTTTGACCTTTAATTCAAGTTCTGTGACTACATCATCCTCTGATACACACCCACACGAGTGGTC
>NW_027005603.1:115725-128225 GCF_036934945.1 Oncorhynchus masou masou | reverse complement strand
AAACAGAGAGCGAGAGAGAGACTTTATATATTCACTTATTTACAATTTTGAAAAACTCCCATATCTACTGGGTGAAATTCCACAGTGTGACATCACAGCAGCAAGATTTGTGACGTGTTGCCATGAGAAAAGGGCAACCAGTGAAGAACAAACCCCATTGTAAATACAACCCATATTTATGCTTATTTATTTTACATTGTAAAGACCCTGTATATATATATAATATGACATTTGTAATGTCTTTATTGTTTTGAAACTTCTGTATGTGTGATGTCTACTGTTAATTTTTATTGTTTATTTCACTTTATATATTATCTACCTCACTTGCTTTGGCAATGTTAACACATGTTTCCCATGCCAACAAAGCCCTTGAATTGAATTGAATTGAATTGAATAGAGAGAGAGAGAGAGAGAGAGAGAGAGAGAGAGAGAGAGAGAGAGAGAGCTTTTTTAGCATGCATTATGAAATTCTGAAAAGGTGAAATTGCTTTGTCTTTGCTCTTTGTTTTGGGGTTAATGAAGTGAACGACTAGAGATAGTAGTACATGGGGTCACAGTCATTCTGTAAACTATGGAAGAGCAGGAAAGTAGTCCTTCACATCTCATTCTACAGTACAACTCAAGCCATGACCTGTGGACCCTCGGCAGCCGTCCTCTCACCATAGAATCAGGGAATCGAATTCAGATCAGGCAGTCGAACCTCTATGCTCTGCACACTATCTACGTTCTACAACAACAAAAATTAGCAACGCTAACGTTTCACGCTGACCTTTACAAAGATCCACAAATGCCAGCATGATATTCCCAAGAATGAAACATCATGCCAAGTTACCAAACCAACCATTTGGTGAATCACTTAATAACTACTATAAAACCACAACTCAATACAGAGGTAAAGTTGACAAGCTTCTGGGACGTTTCTACTCAAAATGTTTAAAAAAAAAAAAAAATCACAGATTGATGGGTTTAGGATTGTGCTCCGTTTATCTGTATGAAAAAGGGGCCAGTCAGTCGGTGAAATGTCCCGGGGGGGGGGGGGTGATACAAATCTCCTCCCGGTTTCAGTCACGGTAACAGCCACCGCTGCACATCATGTAAAACACATTTAATGATCTGTTGTTGTTTTTTTTTGTTTTTTTTACCAACTTCCTGAAATATCTGAACAGACGTGAAGGCAGCAGGAATGTAGGAATGCAGCCGAGACGGCGTGGAGGGCAATTGAACTGTCTTAACAGCGGTTCTTTTCATTACTGACTGATTACTGGTTAAACTGGTGAACCTTTAACCCGAGGAAGTTGACCAATCAGTAAGGGCCGCCTCCCAAATGGCACCCTATTTCAGATTTAGTGCACTACTTTTAACCAGAGCCCTATATATACCCTGGTCCAAAGTAGTGCACTATATAGGGAATAGGGCTCTGGTCTATAGTAGTACCATTATATAGGGAATAGGGCTCTGGTCTATAGTAGTACCACTATATAGGGAATAGGGCTCTGGTCTATAGTAGTGTACTATATAGGGAATAGGGCTCTGGTCTATAGTAGTGTACTATATAGGGAATAGGGCTCTGGTCTATAGTAGTACCACTATATAGGGAATAGGGCTCTGGTCTATAGTAGTACCATTATATAGGGTAGTGTAATAGGGCTCTGGTCTATAGTAGTACCACTATATAGGGAATAGGGCTCTGGTCTATAGTAGTACCACTATATAGGGAATAGGGCTCTGGTCTATAGTAGTGTACTATATGGGGAATAGGGCTCTGGTCTATAGTAGTACCACTATATAGGGAATAGTGCTCTGGTCTATAGTAGTACCACTATATAGGGAATAGGACTCTGGTCTATAGTAGTACCACTATATAGGGAATAGGGCTCTGGTCTATAGTAGTGTACTATATGGGGAATAGGGCTCTGGTCTATAGTAGTGTACTATATAGGGAATAGGGCTCTGGTCTATAGTAGTGTACTATATGGGGAATAGGGCTCTGGTCTGTAGTAGTGTACTATATAGGGAATAGGGCTCTGGTCTATAGTAGTGTACTATATGGGGAATAGGGCTCTGGTCTATAGTAGTGTGTACTATATGGGGAATAGGGCTCTGGTCTATAGTAGTGTACTATATAGGGAATAGGGTGCCATTTTGAGAAGCCTCAGTGATTGGCTCAGCTCTCATGCAGGATGGTGAAAACGAGACGCCTTGTGAACTCAGCCAACCCACATGGTGTGAAGCAATAGACAGTCCAAGGTTTTCGTCCAAAAAACATACAAGAAAAAAAATATTTTTCCCGAAACAAATCACAGCCATTCGGGACACATTTTGTAATAAATATGCACGCGTGTAATTTCTTGATACTCACAGAGGGACATTTTCGATCGATTTCAGCAACAACAAGACTCAAAACATTGAACTGGCAGACAGACAGAAACAGATTGGATCCATCTGTGAGACATTTAAGGGTCCCAAATGACACCCTATTCCCTATATCGTGTACTACTTTGGACCAGAGACCTATGGCACCCTATTCCCTATATCGTGCACTACTTTGGACCAGAGCCCTATGGCACCCTATTCCCTATATCGTGCACTACTTTGGACCAGAGCCCTATGGCAACCTATTCCCTATATCGTGTACTACTGTGGACCAGAGCCCTATGGCAACCTATTCCCTATATCGTGTACTACTTTGGACCAGAGCCCTATGGCACCCTATTCCCTATATCGTGCACTACTTTGGACCAGAGACCTATGGCACCCTATTCCCTATATTGTGCACTACTTTGGACCAGAGCCCTATGGCACCCTATTCCCTATATCGTGCACTACTTTGGACCAGAGACCTATGGCACCCTATTCCCTATAGTACTACTTTGGACCAGAGCCCTATGGCACCCTATTCCCTATAGCACTACTTTGGACCAGAGCCCTATGGCACCCTATTCCCTATATCGTCACTACTTTGGACCAGAGCCCTGTATTCCCTATATCGTGCACTACTTTGGACCAGAGCCCTATGGCACCCTATTCCCTATATCGTGGGACCAGAGCCCTATGGCAACCCTATTTTATCGTGCACTACTTTGGACCAGAGCCCTATGGCAACCTATTCCCTATGATTGGACCAGGCACTACTTTGGACCAGAGACCTATGGCACCCTATTCCCTATATGCAGGACCAGAGCCCTATGGCACCCTATTCCCTATATCGTGCACTACTTTAGACCAGAGACCTATGGCACCCTATTCCCTATATCGTGCACTACTTTGGACCAGAGCCCTATGGCAACCCTATTCCTATATCGTGCTACTTTAGACCAGAACCCTATGGCACCCTATTCCCTATATCGTGCACTACTTTAGACCAGAGACCTATGGCACCCTATTCCCTATATCGTGCACTACTTTGGACCAGAGCCCTATGGCAACCCTATTCCCTATATCGTGCACTACTTTGGACCAGAGCCCTATGGTACCCTATTCCCTATATCGTGCACTACTTTAGACCAGAGCCCTATGGCACCCTATTCCCTATATCGTGCACTACTTTGGACCAGAGACCTATGGCACCCTATTCCCTATATCGTGCACTACTTTGGACCAGAGCCCTATGGCACCCTATTCCCTATATCGTGCACTACTTTGGACCAGAGCCCTATGGCACCCTATTCCCTATATCGGACTTTGGACCAGAGACCTATGGCACCTCCCTATATCGTGCACTACTTTGGACCAGAGCCCTATGGCAACCTATTCCCTATATCGTGCACTACTTTAGACCAGAGCCCTATGGCACCCTATTCCCTATATCGTGCACTACTTTGGACCAGAGACCTATGGCACCCTATTCCCTATATCGTGCACTACTTTGTATCAGAGCCCTATGGCACCCTATTCCCTATATCGTGCACTACTTTGGACCAGAGCCCTATGGCACCCTATTCCCTATATCGTGCACTACTTTGGACCAGAGCCCTATGGTAACCTATTCCCTATATCGTGCACTACTTTGGACCAGAGCCCTATGGCACCCTATTCCTATATCGGCAATACTTTGGACCAGAGCCCTATTCCCTATATCGTGCACTACTTTGGACCAGAGCCCTATGGCACCCTATTCCTTATATCGTGCACTACTTTGGACCAGAGCCCTATGGCACCCTATTCCCTATATCGTGCACTACTTTGGACCAGAGCCCTATGGCAACCCTATTCCCTATATCGTGCACTACTTTGGACCAGAGCCCTATGGCAACCTATTCCCTATATCGTGCACTACTTTGGACCAGAGACCTATGGCACCCTATTCCCTATATCGTGCACTACTTTGGACCAGAGCCCTATGGCACCCTATTCCCTATATCGGCACTACTTTAGACCAGAGACCTATGGCACCCTATTCCTATTATGGCAACCCTATTCCCTATATCGTGCACTACTTTAGACCAGAGCCCTATGGCACCCTATTCCCTATATCGTGCACTACTTTAGACCAGAGACCTATGGCACCCTATTCCCTATATCGTGCACTACTTTGGACCAGAGCCCTATGGCAACCCTATTCCCTATATCGTGCACTACTTTGGACCAGAGCCCTATGGTACCCTATTCCCTATATCGTGCACTACTTTAGACCAGAGCCCTATGGCACCCTATTCCCTATATCGTGCACTACTTTGGACCAGAGACCTATGGCACCCTATTCCCTATATCGGCACTATTTGGACCAGAGCCCTATGGTAACCTATTCTATTGCACTACTTTGGACCAGAGCCCTATGGCACCCTATTCCCTATATCGTGCACTACTTTGGACCAGAGCCCTATGGCACCCTATTCCCTATATCGTGCACTACTTTGGACCAGAGCCCGATGGCACCCTATTCCTTATATCGTGCACTACTTTGGACCAGAGCCCTATGGCACCCTATTCCCTATATCGTGCACTACTTTGGACCAGAGACCTATGGCAACCCTATTCCCTATATCGTGCACTACTTTGGACCAGAGCCCTATGGCACCCTATATCGTGCACTACTTTGGACCAGAGACCTATGGCACCCTATTCCTATAGTGCACTACTTTGGACCAGAGCCCTATGGCACCCTATTCCCTATATCGTGCACTACTTTAGACCAGAGACCTATGGCACCCTATTCCCTATATCGGCACTACTTTGGACCAGAGCCCTATGGCAACCCTATTCCTATATCGTGCACTACTTTAGACCAGAGCCCTATGGCACCCTATTCCCTATATCGTGCACTACTTTGGACCAGAGCCCTATGGCACCCTATTCCCTATATCGTGCACTACTTTGGACCAGAGCCCTATGGCAACCCTATTCCCTATATCGTGCACTACTTTAGACCAGAGCCCTATTCCCTATATCGTGCACTACTTTGGACCAGAGCCCTATGGCACCCTATTCCCTATATCGTGCACTACTTTGGACCAGAGACCTATGGCACCCTATTCCCTATCGTGCACTACTTTGGACCAGAGCCCTATGGCACCCTATTCCCTATATCGTACTACTTTGGACCAGAGCCCTATGGCACCCTATTCCCTATATCGTGCACTACTTTGGACCAGAGACCTATGGCACCCTATTCCCTATATTGTGCACTACTTTGGACCAGAGCCCTATGGCACCCTATTCCCTATATCGTGCACTACTTTGGACCAGAGACCTATGGCACCCTATTCCCTATATCGTGCACTACTTTGGACCAGAGCCCTATGGCACCCTATTCCCTATATAGTGCACTACTTTGGACCAGAGCCCTATGGCACCCTATTCCCTATATCGTGCACTACTTTGGACCAGAGCCCTATGGCACCCTATTCCCTATATCGTGCACTACTTTGGACCAGAGCCCTATGGCACCCTATTCCCTATATCGTGCACTACTTTGGACCAGAGCCCTATGGCACCCTATTCCCTATATCGTGCACTACTTTGGACCAGAGACCTATGGCACCCTATTCCCTATATTGTGCACTACTTTGGACCAGAGCCCTATGGCACCCTATTCCCTATATCGTGCACTACTTTGGACCAGAGACCTATGGCACCTATTCCCTATATCGTGCACTACTTTGGACCAGAGCCCTATGGCACCCTATTCCCTATATCGTGCACTACTTTGGACCAGAGCCCTATGGCACCCTATTCCCTATATCGTCTACTTTGGACCAGAGACCTATGGCACCCTATTCCCTATATTGTGCACTACTTTGGACCAGAGCCCTATGGCACGCTATTCCCTATATCGTGCACTACTTTGGACCAGAGACCTATGGCACCCTATTCCCTATATCGTGCACTACTTTGGACCAGAGCCCTATGGCAACCCTATTCCCTATATCGTACTACTTTGGACCAGAGCCCTATGGTACTTCCCTATATTTTAGACCAGAGCCCTATGGCACCCTATTCCCTTTATCGTGCACTACTTTGGACCAGAGACCTATGGCACCCTATTCCCTATATCGTGCACTACTTTGGACCAGAGCCCTATGGCACCCTATTCCCTATATCGTGCACTACTTTGGACCAGAGCCCTATAGCACCCTATTCCCTATATCGTGCACTACTTTGGACCAGAGACCTATGGCACCCTATTCCCTATATCGTGCACTACTTTGGACCAGAGCCCTATGGCAACCTATTCCCTATATCGTGCACTACTTTAGACCAGAGCCCTATGGCACCCTATTCCCTATATCGTGCACTACTTTGGACCAGAGACCTATGGCACCCTATTCCCTATATCGTGCACTACTTTGTATCAGAGCCCTATGGCACCCTATTCCCTATATCGTGCACTACTTTGGACCAGAGCCCTATGGCACCCTATTCCCTATATCGTGCACTACTTTGGACCAGAGCCCTATGGTAACCTATTCCCTATATCGTGCACTACTTTGGACCAGAGCCCTATGGCACCCTATTCCCTATATCGTGCACTACTTTGGACCAGAGCCCTATGGCACCCTATTCCCTATATCGTGCACTACTTTGGACCAGAGCCCGATGGCACCCTATTCCTTATATCGTGCACTACTTTGGACCAGAGCCCTATGGCACCCTATTCCCTATATCGTGCACTACTTTGGACCAGAGACCTATGGCAACCCTATTCCCTATATCGTGCACTACTTTGGACCAGAGCCCTATGGCAACCTATTCCCTATATCGTGCACTACTTTGGACCAGAGACCTATGGCACCCTATTCCCTATATCGTGCACTACTTTGGACCAGAGCCCTATGGCACCCTATTCCCTATATCGTGCACTACTTTAGACCAGAGACCTATGGCACCCTATTCCCTATATCGTGCACTACTTTGGACCAGAGCCCTATGGCAACCCTATTCCCTATATCGTGCACTACTTTAGACCAGAGCCCTATGGCACCCTATTCCCTATATCGTGCACTACTTTAGACCAGAGACCTATGGCACCCTATTCCCTATATCTGCACTACTTTGGACCAGAGCCAACCTATTCCCTATATCGTGCACTACTTTGGACAGAGCCCTATGGTCCCTATTCCCTATATCGTGCACTACTTTAGACCAGAGCCCTATGGCACCCTATTCCCTATATCGTGCACTACTTTGGACCAGAGACCTATGGCACCCTATTCCCTATATCGTGCACTACTTTGGACCAGAGCCCTATGGCACCCTATTCCCCTATATCGTGCACTACTTTGGACCAGAGCCCTATGGCTCCCTATTCCCTATATCGTGCACTACTTTGGACCAGAGACCTATGGCACCCTATTCCCTACTCCAGAGCCCTATGGCAACCTATTCCCTATATCGTGCACTACTTTAGACCAGAGCCCTATGGCACCCTATTCCCTATATCGTGCACTACTTTGGACCAGAGACCTATGGCACCCTATTCCCTATACCTCCTCTTTCGTGCACCTTTGGACCAGAGCCCTATGGCACCCTATTCCCTATATCGTGCACTACTTTGGACCAGAGCCCTATGGCACCCTATTCCCTATATCGTGCACTACTTTGGACCAGAGCCCTATGGCAACCTATTCCCTATATCGTGCACTACTTTAGACCAGAGCCCTATGGCACCCTATTCCCTATATCGTGCACTACTTTGGACCAGAGACCTATGGCACCCTATTCCCTATATCGTGCACTACTTTGTATCAGAGCCCTATGGCACCCTATTCCCTATATCGTGCACTACTTTGGACCAGAGCCCTATGGCACCCTATTCCCTATATCGTGCACTACTTTGGACCAGAGCCCTATGGCGATAGGGAGCCATTTGAGAGGCAGACAAGGTCTCCTGGTAACAGTTACTGCAGCTCTAACAAAGCTGTTGTAAGAGACGCCAAGCCGCACAGCTTGCCTCGCCTTGCCTCGGCCACAGGGCACACTCCTCCTCTTCCACCTGCATCTCCCTCTCTCCCTGTCTTCCTCTGTCACTCCTCCTCTTCCACCTGCATCTCCCTCTCTCCCTGTCTTCCTCTGTCACTCCTCCTCTTCCACCTGCATCTCCCTCTCTCCCTGTCTTCCTCTGTCACTCCTCCTCTTTCACCTTCATCTCCCTCTCTCTCCCCTGTCTTCCTCTGTCACTCCTCTTCCACCTGCATCTCCCTCTCTCCCTGTCTTCCTCTGTCACTCCTCTTCTTTCACCTTCATCTCCCTCTCTCTCCCTGTCTTCCTCTGTCACTACTCCTCTTTCACCTGCATCTCCCTCTCTCTCCCTGTCTTCCTCTGTCACTCCTCCTCTTCCACCTGCATCTCCCTCTCTCCCTGTCTTCCTCTGTCACACCTCCTCTTCCACCTGCATCTCCCTCTCTCCCTGTCTTCCTCTGTCACTCCTCCTCTTTCACCTTCATCTCCCTCTCTCTCCCTGTCTTCCTCTGTCACTCCTCCTCTTCCACCTGCATCTCCCTCTCTCCCTGTCTTCCTCTGTCACTCCTCCTCTTTCACCTTCATCTCCCTCTCTCTCCCTGTCTTCCTCTGTCACTCCTCCTCTTCCACCTGCATCTCCCTCTCCCCTGTCTTCCTCTGTCACTCCTCCTCTTTCACCTTCATCTCCCTCTCTCCCCTGTCTTCCTCTGTCACTCCTCCTCTTCCACCTGCATCTCCCTCTCTCCCTGTCTTCCTCTGTCACTCCTCCTCTTTCACCTTCATCTCCCTCTCTCCCTGTCTTCCTCTGTCACTTCCCTCTTTCACCTGCATCTCCCTCTCTCCCTGTCTTCCTCTGTCACTCCTCCTCTTTCACCTGCATCTCCCTCTCTCCCTGTCTTCCTCTGTCACTCCTCCTCTTTCACCTTCATCTCCCTCTCTCTCCCTGTCTTCCTCTGTCACTTCTCCTCTTCCACCTGCATCTCCCTCTCTCCCTGTCTTCCTCTGTCACTCCTCCTCTTTCACCTTCATCTCCCTCTCTCTCCCTGTCTTCCTCTGTCACTCCTCCTCTTTCACCTGCATCTCCCTCTCTCCCTGTCTTCCTCTGTCACTCCTCCTCTTTCACCTGCATCTCCCTCTCTCCCTGTCTTCCTCTGTCACTCCTCCTCTTTCACCTGCATCTCCCTCTCTCCCTGTCTTCCTCTGTCACTTCTCCTCTTTCACCTGCATCTCCCTCTCTCCCTGTCTTCCTCTGTCACTCCTCCTCTTTCACCTTCATCTCCCTCTCTCTCCCTGTCTTCCTCTGTCACTTCTCCTCTTCCACCTGCATCTCCCTCTCTCCCTGTCTTCCTCTGTCACTCCTCCTCTTTCACCTTCATCTCCCTCTCTCTCCCTGTCTTCCTCTGTCACTTCTCCTCTTCCACCTGCATCTCCCTCTCTCTCCCTGTCTTCCTCTGTCACTCCTCCTCTTTCACCTGCATCTCCCTCTCTCCCTGTCTTCCTCTGTCACTTCTCCTCTTTCACCTGCATCTCCCTCTCTCCCTGTCTTCCTCTGTCACTCCTCCTCTTTCACCTGCATCTCCCTCTCTCCCTGTCTTCCTCTGTCACTCCTCCTCTTCCACCTGCATCTCCCTCTCTCCCTGTCTTCCTCTGTCACTTCTCCTCTTTCACCTTCATCTCCCTCTCTCCCTGTCTTCCTCTGTCACTCCTCCTCTTCCACCTGCATCTCCCTCTCTCCCTGTCTTCCTCTGTCACTTCTCCTCTTTCACCTGCATCTCCCTCTCTCCCTGTCTTCCTCTGTCACTCCTCCTCTTCCACCTTCATCTCCCTCTCTCTCCCTGTCTTCCTCTGTCTCTCCTCCTCTTTCACCTGCATCTCCCTCTCTCCCTGTCTTCCTCTGTCACTTCTCCTCTTTCACCTTCATCTCCCTCTCTCTCCCTGTCTTCCTCTGTCACTTCTCCTAGACCTTCATCTCCCTCTCTCTCCCTGTCTTCCTCTGTCACTTCTCCTCTTTCACCTGCATCTCCCTCTCTCCCTGTCTTCCTCTGTCACTTCTCCTCTTTCACCTTCATCTCCCTCTCTCCCTGTCTTCCTCTGTCACTTCTCCTCTTTCACCTTCATCTCCCTCTCTCTCCCTGTCTTCCTCTGTCACTTCTCCTCTTTCACCTTCATCTCCCTCTCTCCCTGTCTTCCTCTGTCTCTCCTCCCCTTCCACCTTCATCTCCCTCTCTCCCTGTCTTCCTCTGTCACTTCTCCTCTTTCACCTTCATCTCCCTCTCTCTCCCTGTCTTCCTCTGTCTCTCCTCCCCTTCCACCTTCATCTCTCTCTCTCCCAGTCTTCTTCTGTCCCTCCTCCCCTTCCACCTTCATCGCCCTCTCTCCCTGTCTTCCTCTGTCCCTCCTCACCTTTCACCTGCATCTTGAGTGAGGAGAGTCACTGAACCGACACACAAAGTCTCTGGTGTTACTGACACTTACATAATCTCCCCTTTCCTCCTCCTTCCACTCTCCTCTCTCCTCCCTCCTCTCTCCTCCCTACTCATTCCTCCCACCTCCCTCTTCCTCCCTCCCTTCTCCTCCCTCCCTTCTCCTCCCTTCCTCCCTCCCTTCTCCTCCCTCCCCCCCCCTTCCTCCCTCCCTCCCTTCTCCTCCCCTTCCTCCCTCCCTTCTCCCTCCCTTCCTCCCTCCCTTCCTCCCTCCCTTCTCTCCTCCCTTCCTCCCTCCCTTCTCCTTCCTTCCTCCCTCCCTTCCTCCCTCCCTTTCTCCTCCCTCCCTTCTCCTCCCTTCCTCCCTCCCTTCCTCCCTCCCTTCTCCTCCCTTCCTCCCTCCCTTCCTCCCTCCCTTCTCCTCCCTCCCTTCTCCTCCCTCCCTCCCTTCTCCTCCCTTCCTCCCTCCCTTCCTCCCTCCCTTCTCCTCCCTTCCTCCCTCCCTTCCTCCCTCCCTTCTCCTCCCTTCCTCCCTCCCTTCATCTCCCCCCATCCCTCGGATGCTCCTACAAACCTGTTATCTCAGTCGAGGGGAGGGGGGGGCTTTATGTCATGCTGCTTTAAAAACCCTTCTTCCTCTCTTTAAAACAAACAGATGAGGTGTTTTGAGGCTGAGTTCCTCTATAAGCACTTTGTGAAAATGGCTGATGTAAAAAGGGCTTTAGAAATACATGTGATTGATTGATCTTAGAACAGATCGTAGAACAGATCTTAGAACAGATCTTATAACTTAGAACAGATCTTACAACATATCTTAGAACTTAGAACAGATCTTTGAACAGATCGTAGAACAGATCTCAGAACAGATCTTAGAACAGATCTTTGATCACATCTTAGAACAGATCATAGAACAGATCTTAGAACAGATCTTAGAACTTAGAACAGATCTTAGAACAGATCTTAAAACAGACCTTAGAACAGATCTTAGAACAGATCTTAGAACTTAGAACAGATCTTAGAACATATCTTAGAACTTAGAACAGATCTTTGAACAGATCGTAGAACAGATCTCGGAACAGATCTTAGAACAGATCCTTGAACACATTTTAGAACAGATCATAGAACAGATCTTAGAACAGATCTTAGAACTTAGAACAGATCTTACAACAGATCTTAAAACAGACCTTAGAACAGATCTTAGAACAGATCTTAAAACAGAACATAGAACAGATCTTAGAACATATCTTAGAACTTAGAACAGATCTTAGAACATATCTTAGAACTTAGAACAGATCTTAGAACTTAGAACAGATCTCAGAACAGATCTTAAAACAGATCTTAGAACGGATCGTAGAACAGATCTCAGAACAGATCTTAGAACAGATCTTAGAACAGATCGTAGAACAGATCGTAGAACAGATCTTAGAACATATCTTAGAACAGATCGTAGAACAGATCTTAGATCAGATCATAGAACAGATCATAGAACAGATCTTAGAACAGATCTTACAACATATCTTAGAACTTAGAACAGATCTTTGAACAGATCGTAGAACAGATCTCAGAACAGATCTTAGAACAGATCGTAGAACACATCTTAGAACAGATCATAGAACAGATCTTAGAACAGATCTTAGAACAGATCTTAAAACAGACCTTAGAACAGATCTTAGAACAGAT
>NW_027005603.1:88225-110725 GCF_036934945.1 Oncorhynchus masou masou | reverse complement strand
GGAATAGGGCTCTGGTCTATAGTAGTACCACTATATAGGGCTCTGGTCTATAGTAATACCACTATATAGGGAATAGGGCTCTGGTCTATAGTAGTACCACTATATAGGGAATAGGGCTCTGGTCTATAGTAGTACCACTATATAGGGAATAGGGCTCTGGTCTATAGTAGTACCACTATATAGGGAATAGGGCTCTGGTCTATAGTAGTACCACTATATAGGGAATAGGGCTCTGGTCTATAGTAGTACCACTATATAGGGAATAGGGCTCTGGTCTATAGTAGTACCACTATATAGGGAATAAGGTGTAATTTGGGATCAGATTTTAGTGGGAGCTTTAAACCAGATCCCAGATCAGCTTTAAATGTTCCGAGTTCAAAGAAGCAGGGAGGTGAGTCAGAAACGTTGTCTCATATCTGCTGGCTGAACCTGACACATTGTTGGCATGCGAGCGTGGCTGGTAACAGGCATTCCAGAGCCTTTAACTCCTCCCTGCTTCACCTTGTCAACCCTGAGCTTGAGGCGTTCGTGATCCATGTAGATCTACAACAGCTGAAACTAGAATGATTCACACCAGGCCTGTCCATAGAGTGATTCACCCCAGACCTGTCCTTAGAGTGATTCACCACAGCCCTGTCCATAGAGTGATTCACCCCAGCCCTGTCCTTAGAGTGATTCACCCTCCAGCCCTGTCCATAGAGTGATTCACCCTCCAGCCCTGTCCTTAGAGTGATTCACACCAGCCCTGTCCATAGAGTGATTCACCACAGCCCTGTCCTTAGAGTGATTCACCCTCCAGCCCTGTCCTTAGAGTGATTCACCACAGCCCTGTCCATAGAGTGATTCACCACAGCCCTGTCCATAGAGTGATTCACCACAGCCCTGTCCATAGAGTGATTCACCACAGCCCTGTCCTTAGAGTGATTCACCCTCCAGCCCTGTCCTTAGAGTGATTCACCACAGCCCTGTCCTTGGAGTGATTCACCCTCCAGCCCTGTCCATAGAGTGATTCACCCTCCAGCCCTGTCCATAGAGTGATTCACCACAGCCCTGTCCTTAGAGTGATTTACATTTACATTTACATTTAAGTCATTTAGCAGACGCTCTTATCCAGAGCGACTTACAAATTGGTGAATTCACCTTCTGACATCCAGTGGAACAGCCACTTTACAATAGTGCATCTAAATCATTAAGGGGGGGTGAGAAGGATTACTTATCCTATCCTAGGTATTCCTTGAAGAGGTGGGGTTTCAGGTGTCTCCGGAAGGTGGTGATTGACTCCGCTGTCCTGGCGTCGTGAGGGAGTTTGTTCCACCATTGGGGGCCAGAGTGATTTTGACTGGGCTGAGCCCTTCCTCAGTGGTAGGGAGGCCAGGCCAGAGGTGGATGAACGCAGTGCCCTTGCTTGGGTGTAGGGCCTGATCAGTCCTGGAGGTAGTGCCGTTCCCCTCACAGCTCCGTAGGCAAGCACCATGGTCTTGTAGCGGATGCGAGCTTCAACTGGAAGCCAGTGGAGAGAGCGGAGGAGCGGGGTGACGTGAGAGAACTTGGGAAGGTTGAACACCAGACGGGCTGCGGCGTTCTGGATGAGTTGTAGGGTTTAATGGCACAGGCAGGGAGCCCAGCCAACAGCGAGTTGCAGTAATCCAGACGGGAGATGACAAGTGCCTGGATTAGGACCTGCGCCGCTTCCTGTGTGAGAGTGATTCGGATGTTGTAGAGCATGAACCTACAGGAACGGGCCACCGCCATGATGTTGGTTGAGAACGACAGGGTGTTGTACAGGATCACGCCAAGGTTCTTAGCGCTCTGGGAGGAGGACACAATGGAGTTGTCAACCGTGATGGCGAGATCATGGAATTTATTTATTTCACCCTCCAGCCCTGTCCTTAGAGTGATTCACCCTCCAGCCCTGTCCTTAGAGTGATTCACCACAGCCCTGTCCATAGAGTGATTCACCACAGCCCTGTCCATAGAGTGATTCACCCCAGCCCTGTCCTTAGAGTGATTCACCCTCCAGCCCTGTCCATAGAGTGATTCACCACAGCCCTGTCCTTAGAGTGATTCACCACAGCCCTGTCCTTAGAGTGATTCACCACAGCCCTGTCCATAGAGTGATTCACCCCAGCCCTGTCCTTAGAGTGATTCACCACAGCCCTGTCCATAGAGTGATTCACCCCAGACCTGTCCATAGAGTGATTCACCACAGCCCTGTCCATAGAGTGATTCACCACAGCCCTGTCCTTAGAGTGATTCACCCCAGCCCTGTCCTTAGAGTGATTCACACCAGCCCTGTCCTTGGAGTGATTCACCCTCCAGCCCTGTCCATAGAGTGATTCACCACAGCCCTGTCCTTAGAGTGATTCACCACAGCCCTGTCCTTAGAGTGATTCACCCCAGCCCTGTCCTTAGAGTGATTCACCCCAGCCCTGTCCTTAGAGTGATTCACCCCAGCCCTGTCCTTAGAGTGATTCACCACAGCCCTGTCCATAGAGTGATTCACCACAGCCCTGTCCTTAGAGTGATTCACACCAGCCCTGTCCTTAGAGTGATTCACCCCAGCCCTGTCCATAGAGTGATTCACCACAGCCCTGTCCTTAGAGTGATTCACCCCAGCCCTGTCCTTAGAGTGATTCACACCAGCCCTGTCCTTGGAGTGATTCACCACAGCCCTGTCCTTAGAGTGATTCACCACAGCCCTGTCCATAGAGTGATTCACCCCAGCCCTGTCCTTAGAGTGATTCACCCTCCAGCCCTGTCCATAGAGTGATTCACCACAGCCCTGTCCATAGAGTGATTCACCACAGCCCTGTCCATAGAGTGATTCACCCCAGCCCTGTCCATAGAGTGATTCACCCTCCAGACCTGTCCTTAGAGTGATTCACCACAGCCCTGTCCATAGAGTGATTCACCACAGCCCTGTCCTTGGAGTGATTCACCACAGCCCTGTCCTTAGAGTGATTCACCCTCCAGACCTGTCCTTGGAGTGATTCACCACAGCCCTGTCCTTAGAGTGATTCACCCTCCAGACCTGTCCTTAGAGTGATTCACCACAGCCCTGTCCTTAGAGTGATTCACCCTCCAGACCTGTCCTTGGAGTGATTCACCACAGCCCTGTCCTTGGAGTGATTCACCACAGCCCTGTCCATAGAGTGATTCACCCTCCAGCCCTGTCCTTGGAGTGATTCACCCCAGCCCTGTCCATAGAGTGATTCACCCTCCAGACCTGTCCTTAGAGTGATTCACCACAGGTTCACCCTTCAGACCAATGGAGGTCTCATCCCACACCCTTCAGACCAATGGAGGTCTCATCCCACACCCTTCAGACCAATGAAGGTCTCATCCCACACCCCTCAGACCAATGGAGGTCTCATCCCACACCCTTCAGACCAATGAAGGTCTCATCCCACACCCCTCAGACCAATGGAGGTCTCATCCCACACCCTTCAGACCAATGAAGGTCTCATCCCACCCCTCAGACCAATGGAGGTCTCATCCCACACCCCTCAGACCAATGGAGGTCTCCTCCCACACCCCTCAGACCAATGGAGGTCTCATCCCACCCTTCAGACCAATGAAGGTCTCATCCCACACCCCTCAGACCAATGGAGGTCTCATCCCACACCCTTCAGACCAATGAAGGTCTCATCCCACCCCTCAGACCAATGGAGGTCTCATCCCACACCCCTCAGACCAATGGAGGTCTCCTCCCACACCCCTCAGACCAATGGAGGTCTCATCCCACCCTTCAGACCAATGAAGGTCTCATCCCACACCCCTCAGACCAATGGAGGTCTCATCCCACACCCTTCAGACCAATGAAGGTCTCATCCCACCCCTCAGACCAATGGAGGTCTCATCCCACCCCTCAGACCAATGGAGGTCTCATCCCACACCCTTCAGACCAATGGAGGTCTCATCCCACACCCTTCAGACCAATGAAGGTCTCATCCCACCCCTCAGACCAATGGAGGTCTCATCCCACCCCTCAGACCAATGGAGGTCTCATCCCACACCCCCCAGACCAATGGAGGTATCATCCCACCCTTCAGACCAATGGAGGTCTCATCCCACACCCTTCAGACCAATGGAGGTCTCATCCCACACCCCCCAGACCAATGGAGGTCTCATCCCACACCCCTCAGACCAAAGGAGGAACCATCCCACACCCCCCAGACCAAAGGAGGAACCATCCCACACCCTTCAGACCAAAGGAGGTCTCATCCCACACCCCTCAGACCAATGAAGGTCTCATCCCACACCCTTCAGACCAAAGGAGGTCTCATCCCACACCCCCAGACCAAAGGAGGTCTCATCCCACACCCCTCAGACCAATGGAGGTCTCATCCCACACCCCTCAGACCAATGGAGGTCTCATCCCACACCCCCCAGACCAATGGAGGTCTCATCCCACACCCTTCAGACCAATGGAGGTCTCATCCCACACCCCTCAGACCAATGAAGGTCTCATCCCACACCCCTCAGACCAATGAAGGTCTCATCCCACCCCTCAGACCAATGGAGGTCTCATCCCACACCCCTCAGACCAAAGGAGGTCTCATCCCACACCCCTCAGACCAAAGGAGGTCTCATCCCACCCATCAGACCAATGGAGGTCTCATCCCACACCCCTCAGACCAAAGGAGGAACCATCCCACACCCCTCAGACCAATGGAGGTCTCATCCCACACCCCTCAGACCAATGGAGGTCTCATCCCACACCCCCCAGACCAAAGGAGGTCTCATCCCACCCCTCAGACCAATGGAGGTCTCATCCCACACCCCTCAGACCAAAGGAGGTCTCATCCCACACCCCTCAGACCAAAGGAGGAACCATCCCACACCCCTCAGACCAATGGAGGTCTCATCCCACACCCCTCAGACCAAAGGAGGTCTCATCCCACACCCCTCAGACCAATGGAGGTCTCATCCCACACCCCTCAGACCAAAGGAGGTCTCATCCCACCCTTCAGACCAATGGAGGTCTCATCCCACACCCCTCAGACCAATGGAGGTCTCATCCCACCCTTCAGACCAAAGGAGGTCTCATCCCACACCACTCAGAACAAAGGAGGTCTCATCCCACCCTTCAGACCAATGGAGGTCTCATCCCACACCCCTCAGACCAATGAAGGTCTCATCCCACACCCCTCAGACCAAAGGAGGTCTCATCCCACACCACTCAGAACAAAGGAGGTCTCATCCCACCCCTCAGACCAATGGAGGTCTCATCCCACACCCCTCAGACCAATGGAGGTCTCATCCCACACCCCTCAGACCAATGGAGGAACCATCCCACACCCCTCAGACCAATGAAGGTCTCATCCCACCCTTCAGACCAAAGGAGGTCTCATCCCACACCCCTCAGACCAATGGAGGTCTCATCCCACACCCCTCAGACCAAAGGAGGTCTCATCCCACACCCCCCAGACCAATGGAGGTCTCATCTCACACCCCTCAGACCAAAGGAGGTCTCATCCCACCCCTCAGACCAAAGGAGGTCTCATCTCACACCCCTCAGACTCCACGCTGGTCCGTCCTGAGCCGACTGGACCCGCAGCCACCACATAACTGCAGGTGTGTGTTGACCCGGCTGGTTCAGCGCCCACTCACACACACACGCATACACACACACATACACATGCACGCACGCACACACACACACACACATGCACACACAAACGGCCTGGCTGATCGGTCCTTGTTAATCTCTGTTAGTGTTTCTCGTGGCGAGCGGTTGGGCGTTGCGTAACAACACCTCCTCGTCTTCTATTGGATCGGCGTTCCCTTTTGGACACCCCCCCCCCCCCCCGCGTAACAACATTCCCAGCGCTCACCTCCTCATCTTCCATTGGATCGGCCGTTCCCTTTTGGACCCCCCCACTGCGTAACAACACCTCCTCGTCTTCCATTGGATCGGCCGTTCCCTTTTGGACACCCCCTGCGTAACAACACCTCCTCGTCTTCCATTGGATCGGCCGTTCCCTTTTGGACACCCCCCCCGTGTCCGATAATGTGTCCCAGGAAAAGCAGGCTGAAACCGAACACCGTTCCCCATCAGCTGAAGCCTCCACTGAAGCTCTGGTTTCCTGAGGGATCCGTAAGAAATGGGTCACGGCCAACAGCAAGGGGTTGGGCCCTATTGGTCAACACAGTGGAAACTATTCAGACCACTTGAATTTTTTTACCCCACATTTTTTAAAAGTTACAGCCTTATTCTAAAAGGTCTTAAATATTTGTTTTCTCATCATCAATCTACACATAATAAGCCATAATGACAAAGCAAAAACATTTTTTTTTTTTTTATGTTTGCAAACGTCTTCAAAATAAAAACTGAAATACCTTATTTGCATAAGTATTCAGACCCTTTGGTATGAGACTAAATTGAGCTCAGGTGCTTCCTGTTTCCATTGATGATATTTGAGATGTTTCTACAACTTGATTGAAGTCCACCTGTGGTAAATTCAATTGATTAGACATGATTTGGAAAGGCACACACCTGTCTATATAAGGTCCCACAGTTGACAGTGCATGTCAGAGCAAAAACCAATCCATGAGGTCGAAGGAATTGTCCGTAAAGCTCCGAGACAGGATTGTGTCGAGGCACAGATTTGGGGAAGGGTACCAAAAAAATGTCTGCAGCACTGAAGGTTCCCAAGAACACAGTGGCCTCCATCTTTCTTAAATTGGTAGCCTAGTGGTTAAAGCGTTGGCATAGTAACCGGAAGGTAGCAAGATCGAATCCCTGAGCTGACAAGGTAAAAATCTGTCGCTCTGCTCCTGAACAAGGCAGTTAACCCACTGTTCCTAGGCCGTAATTGAAAATAAGAATTTGTTCTTAACCTTCTTGCCTCGTTAAATAAAAGTTATATAAAGGTTAAATAAAGGTTAAATAAAAACAAACAAAACAATACAATTCTTAAATGGAGGAAGTTTGGAACCACCAAGACTCTTCCTAGAGCTGGCCACCCGGCCAAACTGACCAATCGGGGGAGAAGGGCCTTGGGCAGAGAGGTGACCAAGAACCCGATGGTCACTCTGACAGAGCTCCACAGAACCTTCCAGAAGGACAACCATCTCTGAAGCAATTCACCAATCAGCCCTTTGTGGTAGAGTGGCCAGATGGAAGCCACTCCACAGTAAAAGGCACATGACAGCCCGCTTGGAGTTTGCCAAAAGACACCAAAAAGACTCTCAGACCATAAGAAACAAGATTCTCTGGTCTGATTAAACCAATATTTAACTCTTTGGCCTGAAAGCCAACTGTCACGTCTGGAGGAAACCTGGCACCATCTCTACAGTGAAGCATGGTGGTGGCAGCATCATGCTGTGGGGAAGATTTTCAGCGACAGGGACTGGGAGACTAGTTAGGATTGAAGGAAGATGAACGGAGCAAAGTACAGAGAGATCCTTGATGATAACCTGCTCCAGAGCTCTCAGGACCTCAGACTGGGGCAAAGGTTCACCTTCCAACAGGACAACGACCCTAAGCACACAGCCAAGACAATGCAGGAGTGGCTTTGGGACAAGTCTCTGAATGTTCTTGAGGGGCCCAGTCAGAGCCTGGACTTAAACCCGATCGAATATCTCCGGAAAGACTTAGAAATAGCTGTGCAGCGACGCACGCCATCTAACCTGACAGACTTTGATAGGATCTGCAGAGAAGAATGGGAGAAACTCCCCAAATACAGGTGTGCCAAGCTTGTCACGTCATACCCCAGAAGACTCGAGGCTGTAATCGCTGCCAAAAGTGCATCAATAAGGTACTGAGTAAAGGGTCTGAATACTTATGTAAATGTGATATTTCTGTTTTACATTTTTTTTTTATACATTTGCAAACATTTCTTAATAAAACCTATTTATGCTTTGCCATTATGGACTATTGTGTGTAGATTGATGAGGGGGAAAAAAAACAATTGAATTAATTACAGAATAAAATTGCAATGTAACAAAACAGGTACAAAAGTCAAAGGGGTCTGAACACTTTCCAGAAAGACACCGTATGTACGGAATAAGATGCCTTTTTCTCTGTGTGGATGTGTGGATGTTTGGATGTGTGGATGTGTGGATGTTTGGATGTGTGGATGTGTGGATGCTTGGATGTTTGGATGTGTGGATGTGTGGATGTGTGGATGTTTGGATGTTTGGATGTTTTGATGTGTGGAGGTTTGGATGTGTGGATGTTTGGATGTGTGGATGTGTGGATGTTTGGATGTTTGGATGTGTGGATGTTTGGATGCTTGGATGTTTGGATGTGTGGATGTGTGGATGATTGGATGTTTGGATGTTTGGATGTTTTGATGTGTGGAGGTTTGGATGTTTGGATGTGTGGATGTTTGGATGTTTGGATGTGTGGATGTTTGGATGTTTTGATGTGTGGAGGTTTGGATGTGTGGATGTGTGGAGGTGTGGAGGTTTGGATGTTTGGATGTTTGGATGTGTGGATGTTTGGATGTTTTGATGGGTGGATGTTTGGATGTTTTGATGGGTGGATGTTTGGATGTTTGGATGTTTTGATGTGTGGATGTGTGGATGTGTGGATGTTTGGATGTGTGGATGTTTGGATGTTTGGATGTTTGGATGTTTGGATGTGTGGAGGTGTGGATGTGTGGATGTGTGGATGTTTGGATGTGTGGTACTGTGGATGTGTGGATGTTTGGATGTTTGGATGTGTGGATGTGTGGATGTGTGGATGTTTGGATGTTTGGATGTTTTGATGTGTTGATGTTTTGACGTGCTGGATCACTGGGCTGGGCGGTCAATGTTCAAACACGTTACAATCCACGGACCATAAATCAGATTCCATGGACCCTAAATCAGATTCCATGGACCATAAATCAGATTCCATGGACCCTAAATCAGATTCCATGGACTATAAATCAGATTCCATGGACCCTAAATCAGATTCCATGGACCCTAAATCAGATTCCATGGACCCTAAATCAGATTCCACGGACCCTTAGTCAGATTCCATGGACCCTAAATCAGATTCCATGGACCCTTAGTCAGATTGCATGGACCCTAAATCAGATTCCATGGACCCTTATTCAGATTGTATGGACCCTAAATCAGATTCCACGGACCCTTAGTCAGATTGCATGGACCCTAAATCAGATTCCATGTTCCCATAATTCTAGGGAATATCACCTAGAATACCTTCCAATACATTGTGGTGTATTTGGATTGATTAAGAATCTCCATCATGTCAGCAGCTGCGCTTCCTGGGGTCCAAACAAGATGAAGGAAATTACTGTACTACATACAACCCATTATTACACCACTACTCTACCACAGTATAGTATCACACTAAGCCTGTACTATAAGACTGTACTGAGTGGAGACTACAGTATAGTATCACACTAAGCCTGTACTATAAGACTGTACTGAGTGGAGACTACAGTATAGCATCACACTAAGCCTGTACTATAAGACTGTACTCAGTGGAGACTACAGTATAGCATCACACTAAGCCTGTACTCAGTGGAGACTACAGTATAGCATCACACTAAGCCTGTACTCAGTGGAGACTACAGTATAGCATCACACTAAGACTGTACTATAAGACTGTACTCAGTGGAGACTACAGTATAGTATCACACTAAGCCTGTACTATAAGACTGCACTGAGTGGAGACTACAGTATAGCATCACACTAAGACTGTACTAAGTGGAGACTACAGTATAGTATCACACTAAGCCTGTACTGAGTGGAGACTACAGTATAGCATCACACTAAGCCTGCACTCAGTGGAGACTACAGTATAGTATCACACTAAGACTGTACTAAGTGGAGACTACAGTATAGTATCACACTAAGCCTGTACTGAGTGGAGACTACAGTATAGCATCACACTAAGCCTGCACTCAGTGGAGACTACAGTATAGTATCACACTAAGCCTGTACTCAGTGGAGACTACAGTATAGCATCACACTAAGCCTGCACTCAGTGGAGACTACAGTATAGTATCACACTAAGCCTGTACTCAGTGGAGACTACAGTATAGCATCACACTAAGCCTGTACTCAGTGGAGACTACAGTATAGTATCACACTAAGACTGCACTCAGTGGAGACTACAGTATAGCATCACACTAAGCCTATACTCAGTGGAGACTACAGTATAGCATCACATTAAGCCTGTTCTCAGTGGAGACTACAGTATAGCATCACATTAAGCCTGTACTCAGTGGAGACTACAGTATAGCATCACACTAAGCCTGTACTATAAGCCTGTACTAAGTGGAGACTACAGTATATCATCACACTAAGCCTGTACTATAAGCCTATACTCAGGGGAGACTACAGTATAGCATCACACTAAGCCTGTACTCAGTGGAGACTACAGTATAGCACCACACTAAGCCTGTACTCAGTGGAGACTACAGTATAGCATCACACTAAGACTGTACTCAGTGGAGACTACAGTATAGTATCACACTAAGCCTGTACTATAAGACTGTACTCAGTGGAGACTACAGTATAGCATCACACTAAGCCTGTACTCAGTGGAGACTACAGTATAGCATCACACTAAGCCTGTACTCAGTGGAGACTACAGTATAGCATCACACTAAGCCTGTACTCAGTGGAGACTACAGTATAGTATCACACTAAGCCTGTACTATAAGACTGTACTCAGTGGAGACTACAGTATTGTATCACACTAAGCCTGTTCTCAGTGGAGACGACAGTCTAGTTTCACACTAAGCCTATACTCAGTGGAGACTACAGTATAGCATCACATTAAGCCTGTACTCAGTGGAGACTACAGTATAGCATCACACTAAGCCTGTACTATAAGCCTGTACTAAGTGGAGACTACAGTATATCATCACACTAAGCCTGTACTATAAGCCTATACTCAGGGAGACTACAGTATAGCATCACACTAAGCCTGTACTCAGTGGAGACTACAGTATAGCACCACACTAAGCCTGTACTCAGTGGAGACTACAGTATAGCATCACACTAAGACTGTACTCAGTGGAGACTACAGTATAGTATCACACTAAGCCTGTACTATAAGACTGTACTCAGTGGAGACTACAGTATAGCATCACACTAAGCCTGTACTCAGTGGAGACTACAGTATAGCATCACACTAAGCCTGTACTCAGTGGAGACTACAGTATAGCATCACACTAAGCCTGTACTCAGTGGAGACTACAGTATAGTATCACACTAAGCCTGTACTATAAGACTGTACTCAGTGGAGACTACAGTATTGTATCACACTAAGCCTGTTCTCAGTGGAGACGACAGTCTAGTTTCACACTAAACCTGTACTATAAGACTGTACTGAGTGGAGACTACAGTATAGCATCACACTAAGCCTGTATTCAGTGGAGACTACAGTATAGCATCACACTAAGTCTGTACTGAGTGGAGACTACAGTATAGCATCACACTAAGCCTGTACTAAGTGGAGACTACAGTATAGCATCACACTAAGCCTGTACTCAGTGGAGACTACAGTATAGTATCACACTAAGCCTGTACTCAGTGGAGACTACAGTATAGCATCACACTAAGCCTGTACTCAGTGGAGACTAGAGTATAGTATCACACTAAGCCTGTACTAAGTGGAGACTAGAGTATAGCATCACACTAAGCCTGTACTCAGTGGAGACTACAGTATAGCATCACACTAAGCCTGTACTAAGTGGAGACGACAGTATAGTATCACACTAAGCCTGTACTCAGTGGAGACCACAGTATAGCATCACACTAAGCCTGTACTAAGTGGAGACTACAGTATAATATCACACTAAGCCTGTACTCAGTGAAGACTACCGTATAGCATCACACAAAGACTGTACTCTAAGCCTGTACTCAGTGGAGACTACAGTATAGTATCACACTAAGCCTGTACTCAGTGGAGACTACCGTATAGCATCACACAAAGACTGTACTCTAAGCCTGTACTCAGTGGAGACCACAGTATAGCATCACACTAAGCCTGTACTAAGTGGAGATTACAGTATAGCATCACACTAAGACTGTACTCAGTGGAGACTAGAGTATAGCATCACACTAAGCCTGTACTAAGTGGAGATTACAGTATAGTATCACACTAAGCCTGTACTCAGTGGAGACTACAGTATAGCATCACACTAAGCCTGTACTCAGTGGAGACCACAGTATAGCATCACACTAAGACTGTACTCAGTGGAGACTACAGTATAGCATCACACTAAGCCTGTACTCAGTGGAGACTACAGTATAGCATCACACTAAGCCTGTACTCAGTGGAGACTACAGTATAGCATCACACTAAGCCTGTACTCAGTGGAGACTACAGTATAGCATCACACTAAGCCTGTACTCAGTGGAGACTACAGTATAGTATCACACTAAGCCTGTACTATAAGACTGTACTCAGTGGAGACTACAGTATTGTATCACACTAAGCCTGTTCTCAGTGGAGACGACAGTCTAGTTTCACACTAAGCCTATACTCAGTGGAGACTACAGTATAGCATCACATTAAGCCTGTACTCAGTGGAGACTACAGTATAGCATCACACTAAGCCTGTACTATAAGCCTGTACTAAGTGGAGACTACAGTATATCATCACACTAAGCCTGTACTATAAGCCTATACTCAGGGGAGACTACAGTATAGCATCACACTAAGCCTGTACTCAGTGGAGACTACAGTATAGCACCACACTAAGCCTGTACTCAGTGGAGACTACAGTATAGCATCACACTAAGACTGTACTCAGTGGAGACTACAGTATAGTATCACACTAAGCCTGTACTATAAGACTGTACTCAGTGGAGACTACAGTATAGCATCACACTAAGCCTGTACTCAGTGGAGACTACAGTATAGCATCACACTAAGCCTGTACTCAGTGGAGACTACAGTATAGCATCACACTAAGCCTGTACTCAGTGGAGACTACAGTATAGTATCACACTAAGCCTGTACTATAAGACTGTACTCAGTGGAGACTACAGTATTGTATCACACTAAGCCTGTTCTCAGTGGAGACGACAGTCTAGTTTCACACTAAACCTGTACTATAAGACTGTACTGAGTGGAGACTACAGTATAGCATCACACTAAGCCTGTATTCAGTGGAGACTACAGTATAGCATCACACTAAGTCTGTACTGAGTGGAGACTACAGTATAGCATCACACTAAGCCTGTACTAAGTGGAGACTACAGTATAGCATCACACTAAGCCTGTACTCAGTGGAGACTACAGTATAGTATCACACTAAGCCTGTACTCAGTGGAGACTACAGTATAGCATCACACTAAGCCTGTACTCAGTGGAGACTAGAGTATAGTATCACACTAAGCCTGTACTAAGTGGAGACTAGAGTATAGCATCACACTAAGCCTGTACTCAGTGGAGACTACAGTATAGCATCACACTAAGCCTGTACTAAGTGGAGACGACAGTATAGTATCACACTAAGCCTGTACTCAGTGGAGACTACAGTATAGCATCACACTAAGCCTGTACTAAGTGGAGACTACAGTATAATATCACACTAAGCCTGTACTCAGTGAAGACTACCGTATAGCATCACACAAAGACTGTACTCTAAGCCTGTACTCAGTGGAGACTACAGTATAGTATCACACTAAGCCTGTACTCAGTGGAGACTACCGTATAGCATCACACAAAGACTGTACTCTAAGCCTGTACTCAGTGGAGACCACAGTATAGCATCACACTAAGCCTGTACTAAGTGGAGATTACAGTATAGCATCACACTAAGACTGTACTCAGTGGAGACTAGAGTATAGCATCACACTAAGCCTGTACTAAGTGGAGATTACAGTATAGTATCACACTAAGCCTGTACTCAGTGGAGACTACAGTATAGCATCACACTAAGCCTGTACTCAGTGGAGACCACAGTATAGCATCACACTAAGACTGTACTCAGTGGAGACTACAGTATAGCATCACACTAAGCCTGTACTCAGTGGAGACTACAGTATAGCATCACACTAAGCCTGTACTCAGTGGAGACTACAGTATAGCATCACACTAAGCCTGTACTCAGTGGAGACTACAGTAGAGCATCACACTAAGCCTGTACTAAGTGGAGATGACAGTATAGCATCACACTAAGCCTGTACTCAGTGGAGACTACAGTATAGTATCACACTAAGCCTGTACTATAAGACTGTACTCAGTGGAGACTACAGTATAGTATCACACTAAGACTGTACTCAGTGGAGACTAGAGTATAGTATCACACTAAGCCTGTACTAAGTGGAGACGACAGTATAGTATCACACTAAGCCTGTACTCAGTGGAGACTACAGTATAGCATCACACTAAGACTGTACTCAGTGGAGACTACAGTATAGCATCACACTAAGCCTGTACTCAGTGGAGACTACAGTATAGCATCACATTAAGCCTGTACTCAGTGGAGACTACAGTATAGCATCACACTAAGCCTGTACTCAGTGGAGACTACAGTATAGCATCACACTAAGACTGTACTCAGTGGAGACTACAGTATAGCATCACACTAAGCCTGTACTCAGTGGAGACTACAGTATAGCATCACACTAAGCCTGTACTCAGTGGAGACTACAGTATAGCATCACACTAAGCCTGTACTCAGTGGAGACTACAGTATAGCATCACACTAAGACTGTACTCAGTGGAGACTACAGTATAGCATCACACTAAGCCTGTACTCAGTGGAGACTACAGTATAGCATCACACTAAGCCTGTACTCAGTGGAGACTACAGTATAGCATCACATTAAGCCTGTACTCAGTGGAGACTACAGTATAGCATCACTCTAAGCCTGTACTCAGTGGAGACTACAGTATAGCATCACACTAAGCCTGTACTCAGTGGAGACTACAGTATAGCATCACACTAAGCCTGTACTCAGTGGAGACTACAGTATAGCATCACACTAAGCCTGTACTCAGTGGAGACTACAGTATAGCATCACACAAAGACTGTACTCTAAGCCTGTACTCAGTGGAGACTACAGTATAGCATCACACTAAGCCTGTACTCAGTGGAGACTACAGTATAGCATCACACTAAGACTGTACTCAGTGGAGACTAGAGTATAGTATCACACTAAGCCTGTACTCAGTGGAGACCACAGTATAGCATCACACTAAGCCTGTACTAAGTGGAGACTACAGTATAGTATCACACTAAGACTGTACTCAGTGGAGACTAGAGTATAGTATCACACTAAGCCTGTACTAAGTGGAGACGACAGTATAGTATCACATTAAGCCTGTACTAAGTGGAGACTACAGTATAGCATCACATTAAGCCTGTACTAAGTGGAGACTACAGTATAGTATCACACTAAGCCTGTACTCAGTGGAGACTACAGTATAGCATCACACTAAGACTGTACTCAGTGGAGACTAGAGTATAGTATCACACTAAGCCTGTACTAAGTGGAGACTACAGTATAGCATCACATTAAGCCTGTACTAAGTGGAGACTACAGTATAGTATCACACTAAGCCTGTACTCAGTGGAGACTACAGTATAGCATCACACTAAGACTGTACTCAGTGGAGACTAGAGTATAGTATCACACTAAGCCTGTACTCAGTGGAGACTACAGTATAGTATCACACTAAGCCTGTACTATAAGACTATACTGAGTGGAGACTAGAGTATAGCATCACACTAAGACTGTACTGAGTGGAGACTAGAGTATAGCATCACTCTAAGCCTGTACTCAGTGGAGACTACAGTATAGCATCACACTAAGCCTGCACTCAGTGGAGACTACAGTATAGCATCACACTAAGCATGTACTAAGTGGAGACGACAGTATAGCATCACACTAAGCCTGTACTCAGTGGAGACTACAGTATAGCATCACACTAAGCCTGTACTCAGTGGAGACTACAGTATAGCATCACACTAAGCCTGTACTCAGTGGAGACTACAGTATAGTATCACACTAAGACTGTACTCAGTGGAGACTAGAGTATAGTATCACACTAAGCCTGTACTCAGTGGAGACTACAGTATAGCATCACACTAAGCCTGTACTCAGTGGAGACTACAGTATAGCATCACACTAAGACTGTACTCAGTGGAGACTACAGTATAGCATCACACTAAGCCTGTACTGAGTGGAGACCACAGTATAGCATCACACTAAGACTGTACTCAGTGGAGACTAGAGTATAGCATCACACTAAGACTGTACTCAGTGGAGACTACAGTATAGTATCACACTAAGCCTGTACTTAGTGGAGACTACAGTGTAGCATCGCACTAAGCCTGTACTATAAGCCTGTACTCAGTGGAGACTACAGTATAGCATCACATTAAGCCTGTACTCAGTGGAGACTACAGTATAGTATCACACTAAGCCTGTACTTAGTGGAGACTACAGTATAGCATCACACAAAGACTGTACTATAAGACTGTACTCAGTGGAGACTACAGTATAGCATCACACTAAGCCTGTACTCAGTGGAGACTACAGTATAGTATCACACTAAGACTGTACTCAGTGGAGACTACAGTATAGTATCACACTAAGACTGTACTCAGTGGAGACTACAGTATAGTATCACTCTAAGACTGTACTCAGTGGAGACTACAGTATAGCATCACACTAAGCCTGTACTCAGTGGAGACTAGAGTATAGCATCACACTAAGCCTGTACTGAGTGGAGACTACAGTATAGCATCACACTAAGCCTGTTCTCAGTGGAGACTACAGTATAGTATCACACTAAGCCTGTACTCAGTGGAGACTACAGTATAGCATCACACTAAGCCTGTACTCAGTGGAGACTACAGTATAGCATCACACTAAGCCTGTTCTCAGTGGAGACTACAGTATAGTATCACACTAAGCCTGTACTGAGTGGAGACTACAGTATAGCATCACACTAAGCCTGTTCTCAGTGGAGACTACAGTATAGTATCACACTAAGCCTGTACTGAGTGGAGACTACAGTATAGTATCACACTAAGCCTGTACTCAGTGGAGACTACAGTATAGCATCACACTAAGCCTGTACTCAGTGGAGACTACAGTATAATATCACATTAAGCCTGTACTCAGTGCACCAGAGGCCATCACACAGGAAGAGTTTCCATCACTGTGTGTTTAAACACGTTTGTTTGTTTTACACACATTCATTAGACTGACGAGTTGTCTCAGCCCGTCTCTCAGATTCAGTCTGTCTGGAGGTCTGGACAGTTGTCCAACCGGAGCGAGGTGGTGAGAGCCAGACTCTGTGCGTCCCAAATGGCACCCTATTCCCTATATAGTGCACTACTTTAGACCCGAGCCCTGTGGCTCCCTACTCTCTATATAGTACACTACTTTAGACCAGAGACCTATGGCTCCCTACTCCCTATATAGTACACTACTTTAGACCAGAGACCTATGGCACCCTATTCCCTATATAGTACACTACTTTAAACCAGAACCCTATGGAACCCTATTCCCTATATAGTACACTACTTTAGACCAGAGACCTATGGCTCCCTACTCCCTATATAGTACACTACTATAGACCAGAGCCCTATGGAATCCTATTCCCTATATAGTGCACGACTTTTGACCAGGGTTCATAGGGAATGTTCCATTTGGGACACATCCCCAGAGACCAGACCAGAGGTTGCCCAGTCAGTCAGTCAGTCAGAGAGTCAGTCAGTCAGTCAGTCAGTCAGAGAGAGTCAGTCAGTCAGAGAGAGAGTCAGTCAGACAGAGAGAGAGTCAGTAAGTCAGACAGTCAGTCAGTCAGTCAGAGAGAGAGTCAGTCAGACAGACAGTCAGTCAGTCAGTCAGAGAGTCAGTCAGTCAGTCAGACAGTCAGTCAGTCAGAGAGAGAGTCAGTCAGACAGAGAGAGAGTGAGTCAGTCAGAGAGAGAGTCAGTCAGTCAAACAGTGAGTCAGTCAGTCAGAGAATCAGTCAGACAGTCAGTCAGACAGTCAGTCAGTCAGACAGTCAGTCAGTCAGTCAGTCAGACAGTCAGTCAGTCAGAGAGAGAGTCAGTCAGTCAAACAGTGAGTCAGTCAGTCAGAGAGTCAGTCAGTCAGACAGTCAGTCAGACAGTCAGTCAGACAGTCAGTCAGTCAGTGAGTCAGACAGTCAGTCAGACAGTCAGTCAGACAGTCAGACAGTCAGACAGTCAGTCAGACAGTCAGTCAGTCAGACAGTCAGTCAGTCAGTCAGTCAGTCATAGAGTCAGTCAGACAGTCAGTCAGTCAGACAGTCAGTCAGTCAGTCAGTCAGTCATACAGTCAGACAGTCAGTCAGACAGTCAGTCAGTCAGTCATAGAGTCAGTCAGACAGTCAGTCAGTCAGACAGTCAGTCAGTCAGTCAGTCAGTCAGTCATACAGTCAGTCAGACAGTCAGTCAGACAGTCAGTCAGTCAGTCAGACAGTCAGACAGTCAGTCAGTCAGTCATAGAGTCAGTCAGTCAGACAGTCAGTCAGTCAGTCAGTCAGTCATAGAGTCAGTCAGTCCGACAGTCAGTCAGTCAGTCAGAGAGAGAGTCAGTCAGTCAGACAGTCAGTCAGTCAGTCAGTCAGAGAGAGAGTCAGTCAATCAGTCAGTCATAGAGTCAGTCAGTCAGTCAGTCAGTCAGTCATAGACTCAGTCAGTCAGACAGTCAGTCAGTCAGACAGTCAGTCAGTCAGACAGTCAGACAGTCAGTCAGTCAGTCAGTCATAGAGTCAGTCAGTCAGTCAGTCAGTCAGTCAGTCAGTCAGTCAGTCAGTCAGAGAGTCAGTCAGTCATAGAGTCAGTCAGTCAGACAGTCAGTCAGTCATAGAGTCAGTCAGTCAGACAGTCAGTCAGTCAGACAGTCAGTCAGTCATAGAGTCAGTCAGTCAGACAGTCAGACAGTCAGTCAGACAGTCAGTCAGTCAGTCAGTCAGACAGTCAGACAGTCAGACAGTCAGTCAGTCAGTCATAGAGTCAGTCAGTCAGTCAGTCAGTCAGTCAGTCAGTCATAGAGTCAGTCAGACAGTCAGTCAGTCAGTCAGTCAGAGAGAGAGTCAGTCAGAGAGAGAGTCAGTCAGTCAGAGAGAGAGTCAGTCAGTCAGACAGTCAGTCAGTCAGTCAGTCAGTCAGTCAGTCAGTCAGAGAGAGAGTCAGTCAATCAGTCAGTCATAGAGTAAGTCAGTCAGTCAGTCAGTCAGACAGTCAGTCAGTCAGTCAGTCATAGACTCAGTCAGTCAGACAGTCAGTCAGTCAGTCAGTCATAGAGTCAGTCAGTCAGACAGTCAGTCAGACAGTCAGTCAGTTAGTCAGTCAGACAGTCAGTCAGTCAGTCAGACAGTCAGACAGTCAGTCAGTCAGTCAGTCAGTCAGACAGTCAGTCATAGAGTCAGTCAGTCAGACAGTCAGTCAGTCAGACAGTCAGTCAGTCAGTCAGACAGTCAGACAGGCAGTCAGTCATAGAGTCAGTCAGTCAGTCAGTCAGTCATTCAGTCAGTCATAGAGTCAGTCAGTCAGACAGTCAGTCAGTCAGTCAGTCAGTCAGAGAGAGAGTCAGTCAGTCAGAGAGAGAGTCAGTCAGTCAGTCATAGAGTCAGTCAGTCAGTCAGTCAGTCAGTCATAGAGTCAGTCAGTCAGTCAGACAGTCAGTCAGTCAGTCAGTCAGTCATAGACTCAGTCAGTCAGACAGTCAGACAGTCAGACAGTCAGTCAGTCAGACAGTCAGTCAGTCAGTCAGTCAGACAGTCAGTCAGTCAGTCAGTCAGTCAGTCATAGACTCAGTCAGTCAGACAGTCAGTCAGTCAGTCAGTCAGTCAGTCAGTCAGTCAGTCAGTCAGTCAGTCATAGAATCAGTCAGTCAGTCAGTCAGTCAGTCAGTCAGTCATAGTCAGTCAGTCAGACAGTCAGTCAGTCAGTCAGACAGTCAGTCAGTCAGTCAGTCAGTCAGTCAGTCTCTCTCTGACTGGAACCTTCCAGCCTCTGTTGCACTTCAATTGCCTTTGTAAAAGGTTTACAGCTTTTTCCACTTTCTCCTTTTCATTTCCAGAGTCGTGAGTGACTTTAATACAGAAGTCTCTCACCACTCTGCCTTGTCCGAGCCAGAAGGGATGGAGACATGAAGGGGGAGGGAGGGGGTGAGGTGAGGGAGCGAGGGACATGAAGGGGGAGAGGTGAGGGAGCGAGGGACATGAAGGTGGAGAGGTGAGGGAGACAGGGAGATATGAAGGGGGTGAGGTGAGGTGAGGGAGGGAGACATGAAGAGGGAGAGGTAAGGGAGGGAGGGGGTGAGGTGAGGGAGGGAGGGAGACATGAAGAGGGAGAGGTAAGGGAGGGAGGGGTGAGGTGAGGGAGGGAGGGAGACATGAAGGGGGTGAGGTGAGGGAGGGAGACATGAAGGGGGAGGGAGGGAGGGGGTGAGGTGAGGGAGGGAGGGAGGGACATGAAAGGGGAGAGGTGAGGGAGGGAGACATGAAGGGGGAAGGAGGGAGGGGGTGAGGTGAGGGAGGGAGGGACATGAAGGGGGAGAGGTGAGGGAGGGAGACATGAAGGGGGAGAGGTGAGGGAGGGAGGGAGACATGAAGGGGGTGAGGTGAGGGAGGGAGACATGAAAGGGCCAGAGGTGAGGGAGGGAGACATGAAGAGGGAGAGGTAAGGGAGGGAGGGGGTGAGGTGAGGGAGGGAGGGAGACATGAAGGGGGTGAGGTGAAGTGAGGGAGGGAGACATGGAGGGGCCAGACATGAGGGAGGGAGGGAGGGAGGTGGTGAGGTGATGGAGGGAGGGGGTGAGATGAGGGTTAGAGGAGGAGGGAGGTGTTAAGGCCGATCGCTATGCCACCAGACGACCTCTCGGGGGAAACTAAGCTGACCCATGGGGTGAGGTGTGTGGGGTTTAGGTAGGAGGAGGTTTGGAGGGAGTGAGTTGAGGAGGGGTTTAGTGGTGGGTGAAGGTCTGGTTACTATACCACCAGACAACCTCATTATGGCACTAGATAATCTCTCGGTGGGACTGGGCTTACCCATGGGGTGAGCTTTGTTATACTCTGGCACAGCACCAGTAGACCTGCCCTCTTTAACCATCCAGCCACCCACCTACCCACTGCAGAGACCCTGTGCCCTCTCTGCCCTAGATAACACTAGAAGCAAAATGGTGAGACTCTGGGCTTGGTAGCATACAGTAAAGACCTGCTTCACTTCCTGCTCCCTCCCTCCCTCCCTCCCTCCCTCCCTCCCTCCCTCCTCCCTCCCTCCCTCCCTCCCCTCCCTCCCTCCCTCCCTCCCTCCCTCCCTCCCTCCCTCCCTCCCTCCCTCCCTCCCTCCCTCCCTCCCACCCAGGCCATGTTCCCCTGTGCCTTGGCAGTCTTATACAATACTATACCTATGGGACACACCCAATACTGGGCATGGAACCAACCGCTGCATTTCAATCCCATGACATGGATTGCATCGAGCCCGATCACCCAACATTGGGGTTGGTACCACACCGTGAAGACATGTCTAGGTAGAAATCACACAACTCTGTTCAAGGTACTTTTGGGGGAAAACAAAAGGGAGTCAAAGTCGTTGTCAGTTTCAAATGTCTTGAAAGTCGCTTCACATGGAGGAGAGAAAACACACAGATGTAAACATTATTGTGGTCTTGTATTCGCTCCTTGAGGTCTGTGTCTGTTGGCAGCTGTATTTAATATCAGTTCTACCTCAGACTAAACCGGTGCCAAGGTTAAGAGATAAGGCATTGAGATCAATTGTTCCAGGAAGCATCCCAAATTGTCCCCGATTGTCCCCCATGTAAGTGCAGTACTTTTGACCAGAGACCAGACACCAGATATTATATACAGTAGGTAATTGGGTGTGTTGATGTGCAGTAGATAGTCAAACGCAGGATTTATATAGGTCACAGGCTGAGGAGAGTGTTTACTTTGCTAAGAGTTACTGTGTAACTGATTAATTCTCTCTCTATCTCTCTCACTCTCTGGGCCAAATCAAAGGAATTCTCTCTCCCGGGTGGGAGGTTGTTGACGTTTATACATGCCTTTGTCTAAAGTCCAACAGAGAGAGAGAAAGGGGGAGAAAGTTAGAGAGAGAAAGAGAGAGAGAGAAAGAGAATGTTAGAGAGAAAGAGAGAGAGGCAAAGAGAGAGAGAGAGAGAGAGAGGCAAAGAGAGGAAGAGAGAGAGAGAGAGAGAGAGAGAGAGAGAGAGAGAGAGAGAGAGAGAGAGAGAGAGAGAGAGAGAGAGAGAGAGAGAGAGAGAGAGAGAGAGAGAGAGAAAGAGAGAGCGAGAGAGCACATTGTAAAAACACTGTATATATATATAATATGACATTTGTAATGTCTTTATTGTTTTGAAACTTCTGTATGTGTGATGTCTACTGTTAATTTTTATTGTTTATTTCACTTTATATATTATATACCTTACTTGCTTTGGCAATGTTAACACATGTTTCCCATGCCAATAAAGCCCCTTGAATTGAATTGAATTGAATTGAGAGAGAGAGAGAGAGAGAGAGAGAGAGAGAGAGAGCGAGAGAGCGAGAGAGAGACTAAGCTACAGCAA
>NW_027005603.1:80725-83225 GCF_036934945.1 Oncorhynchus masou masou | reverse complement strand
TCACCTCAGTGTTCTCCTGATCTGATGAGTCAGTCACCTCAGTGTTCTCCTGGTCTGATGACTCAGTCACCTCAGTGTTCTCCTGGTCTGATGAGTCAGTCACCTCGGTGTCCTCCTGGTCTGATGAGTCAGTCACCTCAGTGTTCTCCTGGTCTGATGAGTCAGTCACCTCGGTGTTCTCCTGGTCTGATGAGTCAGTCACCTCAGTGTTCTCCTGGTCTGATGAGTCAGTCACCTCAGTGTTCTCCTGGTCTGATGAGTCAGTCACCTCGGTGTCCTCCTGGTCTGATGAGTCAGTCACCTCAGTGTTCTCCTGGTCTGATGAGTCAGTCACCTCAGTGTTCTCCTGGTCTGATGACTCAGTCACCTCAGTGTTCTCCTGGTCTGATGAGTCAGTCATCTCAGTGTTCTCCTGGTCTGATGAGTCAGTCACCTCTCCTGGTCTGAGTGTTCTCCTGGTCTGATGAGTCAGTCACCTCAGTGTTCTCTTGGTCTGATGAGTCAGTCACCTCAGTGTTCTCCTGGTCTGATGAGTCAGTCATCTCAGTGTTCTCCTGGTCTGATGACTCAGTCACCTCAGTGTTCTCCTGGTCTGATGACTCAGTCACCTCAGTGTTCTCCTGGTCTGATGAGTCAGTCACCTCTGGTGTCCTCCTGGTCTGATGAGTCAGTCACCTCAGTGTTCTCCTGGTCTGATGAGTCTGACACATCAGTGTTCTCCTGGTCTGATGAGTCAGTCACCTCAGTGTTCTCCTGGTCTGATGAGTCAGTCACCTCAGTGTTCTCCTGGTCTGATGAGTCAGTCACCTCAGTGTTCTTCTGCTCAACAGCGTGAACATATCTCTTTTTCTTTTTGTAGTAATGACTCTCTCGCTTTAAGTCTTTGAACTTTTCTCTGAGTCAATGTGGCTTTTTTTATTACAGGCTCACTTCACACCATCATGTAGAAGCCTGATGTCTCACCACGTCCTTCCACCATCACATAGAAGCCCTGACGTCCCACCATGTCCTTCCACCATCACGGTCTGATGAAGCCCTGATGTCCCACCACGTCCTTCCACCATCACGTAGAAGCCCTGATGTCTCACCAGTGTTCGTCCCACCACCATCACGGTCTGATGAAGCCCTGATGTCCCACCACGTCCTTCCACCATCATGTAGAAGCCCTGATGTCCCACCACGTCCTTCCACCATCATGTAGAAGCCCTGATGTCCCACCACGTCCTTCCACCATCACGTAGAAGCCCTGATGTCTCACCACGTCCCACCACCATCACGTAGAAGCCCTGATGTCCCACCAAGTCCTTCCACCATCATGTAGAAGCCCTGATGTCCCACCACGTCCTTCCACCATCATGTAGAAGCCCTGACGTCCCACCACGTCCTTCCACCATCATGTAGAAGCCCTGACGTCCCACCACGTCCTTCCACCATCATGTAGAAGCCCTGATGTCCCACCACGTCCTTCCACCATCATGTAGAAGCCCTGATGTCCCACCACGTCCCACCACCATCACGTAGAAGCCCTGATGTCTCACTCTGTCCCACCACCATCATGTAGAAGCCTGATGTCTCACCCTGTCCCACCACCATCATGTAGAAGCCCTGATGTCCCACCACGTCCTTCCACCATCATGTAGAAGCCCTGATGTCCCACCACGTCCTTCCACCATCATGTAGAAGCCCTGATGTCCCACCACGTCCCACCACCATCACGTCCCTCCACCATCATGAAGCCCTGATGTCTCACTCTGTCCCACCACCATCATGTAGAAGCCTGATGTCCCACCATGTCCTTCCACCATCACGTAGAAGCCCTGATGTCCCACCACGTCCTTCCACCATCATGTAGAAGCCCTGATGTCCCACCACGTCCTTCCACCATCATGTAGAAGCCCTGATGTCTCACCACGTCCTTCCACCATCATGTAGAAGCCCTGACGTCCCACCACGTCCTTCCACCATCATGTAGAAGCCCTGACGTCCCACCACGTCCTTCCACCATCATGTAGAAGCCCTGATGTCCCACCACCATCATGTAGAAGCCCTGACGTCCCACCACCATCATGTAGAAGCCCTGATGTCTCACCCTGTCCCACCACCATCATGTAGAAGCCCTGACGTCCCACCACCATCATGTAGAAGCCTGATGTCCCACCACATCCTTCCACCATCATGTAGAAGCCCTGACGTCCCACCACCATCATGTAGAAGCCCTGACGTCCCACCACCATCATGTAGAAGCCCTGACGTCCCACCACCATCATGTAGAAGCCCTGACGTCCCACTCTGCAACAGCGGTAGAAGCGTTTGACTTGATTTTCCCCCGTCTCTGATTTTCAGTTGCAAATTCTGTGCTCGTTTTCCCCCTGATGAACTCAACACGCTGAGCCTCTTTGGCATCTAGTTCCGTGGACACAAGGACTTCAACGGTCTTTCACCGAGGTCAGATTTACTTTCAGTCGATAGTCTCCTTTTGTGTAGCTTCACTTCCGTAGCC
>NW_027005603.1:65725-70725 GCF_036934945.1 Oncorhynchus masou masou | reverse complement strand
CACCCCGATTCTCCCTCCCTCCCTCTGTCTCTGTCCCCCTCTTTCTGCCTTTCTCTCACGCTCCCTCTCTCTCCCCCCTACTCTCTCTGCATCCCTCTGAGGAAGCTGGTAAGATTTGACGGAGCGTGAGGGAACAGTATGTTGAGAAGCTGGTAAGATTTGACAGAGTGTGAGGGAACAGTATATTGAGAAGCTGGTCAGATGTACGGAGCTTGGGCGAACAGTACAATGAGGAAGCTGGTGAGTTTTGACAGAGTGTGAGGGAACAGTATATTGAGGAAGCTGGTAAGATTTGACAGAGCTCGAGGGAACAGTGTATTGAGAAGCTGGTCAGATGTACGGAGCTTGGGCGAACAGTACAATGAGGAAGCTGGTGAGTTTTGACAGAGTGTGAGGGAACAGTATATTGAGGAAGCTGGTAAGATTTGACAGAGCTTGAGGAACAGTATATTGAGAAGCTGGTAAGATTTGACAGAGCTTGAGGGAACAGTATATTGAGAAGCTGGTCAGATTTGACAGAGCTTGAGGGAACAGTATATTGAGAAGCTGGTCAGATTTGACAGAGCTTGAGGGAACAGTATATTGAGAAGCTGGTCAGATTTGACAGAGTTTGAGGGAACAGTACAATGAGGAAGCTGGTAAGCATGGATCCTGGCTCTCCCTCTGTCGTTTTCTAGCATTCATCCTGCCGTTGTGACATAGGGTTTCCTATCTTTGGTCTCTCCACATCGTCAATTAACTACCTGTTACTATAATTTAATTATGCCAATGTGCTTTCATCAATTGAAAGCCCTTAATCTATTTCATGAGAATTTGTAAGATTTCTTGTTTGCATAAAATAGACGCAGACCAGTCTTTAAATAATAGGTAATAGAATTTATTCTCGGAGCGCGCTCCCACTTAATCACGTGCAGCAGTTTATATACAGATCATGACGTCATTTCTCTGCTTTAACAGAATCCCCTCCTCTCGACCGGGACAAAGTGAGTGTCACAGTCTTCCTCCTCTTGTCACGCCTTGGTCTTAGTATTGTGTGTTTTAGTTTATTAGTTAGTCAGACCAGGGTGTGACATGGGGTTATTATGTATTGTATTTCCGTATTGGGGTTTGTAGTGTTTGGGATTGTAGTTGATTAGGGGTGTGTGTGTAATTAGGTTGGCTGCCTGAGGCGGTTCTCAATCAGAGTCAGGTGCTTCTCGTTGTCGCTGATTGGGAATCGTATTTAGGTAGCCTGATTTCGCTTTGCATTTCGTGGGTGATTGTTCCTGTCTCTGTGTAGGTAGCACCAGTCAGGCTGTATTAGGTTTCGTTCTGTTTGTTGTTTTCTTGTATTTATTTAGTTATTCGTGTATAGTTCGTTCGTTTTGTCTTTATAATAAGCATGAGTAACTTACACGCTGCATTTTCGGTCCGACTCTCCTTCAACTAAACAAGAACACCGTTACAGAATCACCCATCAAACACGGACCGAGCAGCGTGTCAACAGGCAGGAGCAGCGCAAAGAAGAGCCGCGCAAAGAGGAGCCTCGTTTTAAGGATTTCTGGACATGGGAGGAAATCCTGGACGGAAGAGGACCCTGGGCTAAACCAGAAGAGTGTAGCCGCCCTAAAGCGCAGCAGGCGAAGAGTAAACAGGAGCAGCGTGTCTACAGGCAGGAGCAGCGCAAACAGGAGCTTCACGAGAAACAACAGAAGCAGCTTCAGTGGGAGAGGCTACACCATTTGGAGAATTGGACATGGGAGGAGGAACTGGACGGAAAAGGACCCTGGGCTCAGCCTGGTGAATATCGCCGCCCCAAGGAGGAATTAGAAGCGGCTAAAGCGGAGAGACGCAAATATGAGGAGGCAGCACGGCGGCGATGTGGATGGAAGCCCGAAAAGCAGCCCCAAAATTTTTTTTGGGGGGGGCTATCAGGGGGAGTGGCTGAGTCAGGAGACAGACCTGAGTCAACTCTCCCTGTTTATTGTGAAGAGCCAAGGAGGAGGTCAGAACCAGTGTTGGAGGTGAGCGAAGCAGAGACTGTGAAGGAGTTAATGGGGAAATTGGAGGAGAGTTTAATGAGGAGTTGCTAGTTTGGTGCTTTAGATATAATATTCGGCCGACGGAGCGTGTCGGGGATTTGATGGCACCTGGGTCAGCACTCCATACTAGTCCTGAGGTGCGTGTTAGTCGGCTGGTGGAAAGTGTGCCAGCCTCACGCACTAAGCCTCCTGAGTACCAGCCTAGCCTTGCACGTCCTGTGCCAGTCCTGCATTCAGGCTCTCCAGTACTCCTTCACGGTCCAGTCCATCCTGTGCCACCTTCACACACCAGTCCTCCGGTAGTAGCTCCTCACACCAGGCTTCCTGTGCCTGTCCTTTATCCAGAACCACCTCCACACCCCAGCCCTCCAGTAGCAGCTCCCCGCACTAGGCTTCCTGTGCGTGTCCTCGGCCCAATACCACCAGTGCCAGCACCACGCATCAGGCCTACAGTGCGCCTCGCCTGTTCAGCGCAGCCAGCGCTTTCTCCCTCTCCTGCTCTGTCGGAGTCTCCCGTCTGTTCAGCGGTTTTAGAGCCTTCCTCCTCTACAGCGCTGCCGGAGCCTCCTATTTGTATAGAGCAGCCTGAGCTGCCAGTCTGCATTGAGCAGCCAGAGCTGTCAGTTTGTATAGAGCAGCCTGAGCTGTCAGTCTACATTGAGCAGCCAGAGCTGTCAGTTTGCATAGAGCAGCCTGAGCTGCTAGTCTGCATGGAGCAGCTAGTCTGCATGGAGCAGCCAGAGCTGCCAGTCTGCAAAGAGCTGCCAGTCTGCATGGAGTTGCCAGTCTGCAAAGAGCTGCCAGTCTCCATGAAGCCGCCAGAGCTGTCAGTCAGTATGGAGCAGCCAGAGCCGCCAGTCAGCATGGAGCAGCCAGAGCCGTCAGTCAGCATGAAGCAGCCAGATCTGCCAGTCAGCCAGACTCTTCCAGATCTGCCAGTCAACCAGACTCTTCCAGATCTGCCAGTCAACCAGACTCTTCCAGATCTTCCAGTCAGCCAGACTCTTCCAGTCAGCCAGACTCTTCCAGTCAGCCAGACTCTTCCAGATCTGCCAGTCGACCAGACTCTTCCAGATCTGCCAGTCAGCCAGACTCTTCCAGATCTGCCAGTCAGCCAGACTCTTCCAGTCAGCCAGACTCTTCCAGTCAGCCAGACTCTTCCAGATCTGCCAGTCGACCAGACTCTTCCAGATCTGCCAGTCAGCCAGACTCTTCCAGATCTGCCTGTCAGCCAGACTCTTCCAGATCTGCCAGTCAACCAGACTCTTCCAGATCTGCCAGTCAACCAGACTCTTCCTGATCTGCCAGTCAACCAGACTCTTCCAGATCTGCCAGTCAACCAGACTCTTCCAGATCTGCCAGTCAACCAGACTCTTTCCAGGTCTGCCAGTCAGCCAGACTCTTCCAGATCTGCCAGTCAGCCAGACTCTTCCAGATCTGCCAGTCAACCAGACTCTTCCAGATCTGACAGTCAACCAGACCCTTCCAGATCCGCCAGTCAGCCAGGATCTGCCAGATCTGCTAGTCAGCCAGGATCCTCCAGTCAGCCAGGATCTGCCAGATCTGCATGTCAGCCAGGATCCGCCAGTCAGCCAGGATCTGCCAGATCTGCTAGTCAGCCAGGATCCGCCAGTCGGCCAGGATCCGCCAGTCGGCCGGGATCCGCCAGTCGGCCAGGATCCGCCAGTCGGCCAGGATCCGCCAGTCAGCCAGGATCCGCCAGTCAGCCAGGATCTGCCGGATTCAACTTCCTGGCTGGGCTTCATCTCAGTACTGGGCTTTTTCTCAGTGCTGGGCTGCCTCTCAGTGCTGAGCTGCCCCTCTGTCCCGAGCTGCCCCTCTGTCCCGAGCTGCCCCTCTGTCCCGAGCTGCCAGATCTGCCTGTCAGCCAGGATCCGCCAGTCAGCCAGGATCTGCCAGATCTGCTAGTCAGCCAGGATCCGCCAGTCGGCCAGGATCCGCCAGTCGGCCGGGATCCGCCAGTCGGCCAGGATCCGCCAGTCGGCCAGGATCCGCCAGTCAGCCAGGATCCGCCAGTCAGCCAGGATCTGCCGGATTCAACTTCCTGGCTGGGCTTCATCTCAGTACTGGGCTTTTTCTCAGTGCTGGGCTGCCTCTCAGTGCTGAGCTGCCCCTCTGTCCCGAGCTGCCCCTCTGTCCCGAGCTGCCCCTCTGTCCCGAGCTGCCCCTCTGTCCCGAGCTGTCCCTCAGTCCCGAGCTGTCCCTCAGTCCCGAGCTGTCCCTCAGTCCCGAGCTGTCCCTCAGTCCCGAGCTGCCTCAGTCCCGAGCTGCCCCTCAGTCACGAGCTGCTCTTCTATTATGTAGGGTTCTGGGTGAGGACTATTCGGCCATGGTCGGCGGTTAGGGTGGATTATCCATGGACGCGAAGGGGAGGAACATTGACATTTATGAAGTGGGGTCCACGTCCGGAGCCGGAACCGCCACCATGGACAGACGCCCACCCGGACCCTCCCTATGGTTTTGAGGTGCGTTCGGGAGTCCGCACCTTAGGGGGGTTCTGTCACGCCTTGGTCTTAGTATTGTGTGTTTTAGTTTATTAGTTAGTCAGACCAGGGTGTGACATGGGGTTATTATGTATTGTATTTTCGTATTGGGGTTTGTAGTGTTTGGGATTGTAGTTGATTAGGGGTGTGTGTGTTAATTAGGTTGGCTGCCTGAGGCGGTTCTCAATCAGAGTCAGGTGCTTCTCGTTGTCGCTGATTGGGAACCGTATTTAGGTAGCCTGATTTCGCTTTGCATTTTGTGGGTGATTGTTCCTGTCTCTGTGTAGGTAGCACCAGTCAGGCTGTATTAGGTTTCGTTCTGTTTGTTGTTTTCTTGTATTTATTTAGTTATTCGTGTATAGTTCGTTCGTTTTGTCTTTATAATAAACATGAGTAACTTACACGCTGCATTTCGGTCCGACTCTCCTTCAACTAAACAAGAACACCGTTACACCTCTTCATCTGAAGAGGAGAG
>NW_027005603.1:62500-65225 GCF_036934945.1 Oncorhynchus masou masou | reverse complement strand
GGAGGGGATTCTGTTAAAGCAGTGAAATGACGTCATGATCTGTATATAAACTGCTGCACGTGATTAAGTGGCAGCGCGCTATTACCTATTATTTAAAGACTGGTCTGCGTCTATTTTATGCAAACAAGAAATCTTACAAATTCTCATGAAATAGTTTAAGGGCTTTCAATTGATAAAAGCACATTGGCATAATTAAATTATAGTAACAGGTAGTTAATTGACGATGTGGAGAGACCAAAGATAGGAAACCCTATGTCACAACGGCAGGATGAATGCTAGAAAACGACAGAGGGAGAGCCAGGATCCATGCTTACCAGCTTCCTCATTGTACTGTTCCCTCAAACTCTGTCAAATCTGACCAGCTTCTCAATATACTGTTCCCTCAAGCTCTGTCAAATCTGACCAGCTTCTCAATATACTGTTCCCTCAAGCTCTGTCAAATCTGACCAGCTTCTCAATATACTGTTCCCTCAAGCTCTGTCAAATCTGACCAGCTTCTCAATATACTGTTCCCTCAAGCTCTGTCAAATCTTACCAGCTTCTCAATATACTGTTCCCTCAAGCTCTGTCAAATCTTACCAGCTTCCTCAATATACTGTTCCCTCACACTCTGTCAAAACTCACCAGCTTCCTCATTGTACTGTTCGCCCAAGCTCCGTACATCTGACCAGCTTCTCAATATACTATTCCCTCAAGCTCTGTCAAATCTGACCAGCTTCTCAATATACTGTTCCCTCGAGCTCTGTCAAATCTTACCAGCTTCTCAATATACTGTTCCCTCAAGCTCTGTCAAATCTTACCAGCTTCCTCAGAGGGATGCAGAGAGAGTAGGGGGGAGAGAGAGGGAGCGTGAGAGAAAGACAGAAAGAGGGGGACAGAGACAGAGGGAGGGAGGGAGAATCGGGGTGAATGGGAGTTACAATATTGCTTCCCGCTGGAGGCAAGAAACAGTGTCCCCCCCCCCTCCCCCAGCTTCCTCAATGTACTGTTCCCTCACGCTCCGTCAAATCCATCCCACTTCCGAACACTGACTGAAGGTCACAGAGAGGAGAAGGGAGTTAGAGCCTTTGTGTGACTTGTAAAATGAACCTTTCTGTTCAAGTCCCAGTATCATCTGTGTGTGTGTGTGTGTGTGTGTGTGTGTGTGTGTGTGTGTGTGTGTGTGTGTGTGTGTGTGTGTGTGTGTGTGTGTGTGTGTGTGTGTGTGTGTGTGTGTGTGTGTGTGTGTGTGTTTATGAGGCGTAAGGTATTGTGTCTCAGTAAAGTGTCTCAGTAAAGTGTCTCATTAAAGTGTCTCATTAAAGTGTCTCATTAAAGTGTCTCAGTAAAGTGTCTCAGTAAAGTGTCTCAGTAAAGTGTCTCATTAAAGTGTCTCATTAAAGTGTCTCAGTAAAGTGTCTCATTAAAGTGTCTCAGTAAAGTGTCTCATTAAAGTGTCTCATTAAAGTGTCTCATTAAAGTGTCTCAGTAAAGTGTCTCAGTAAAGTGTCTCAGTAAAGTGTCTCAGTAAAGTGTCTCAGTAAAGTGTCTCAGAGTGTCTCAGTAAAGTGTCTCATTAAAGTGTCTCATTAAAGTGTCTCAGTAAAGTGTCTCATTAAAGTGTCTCATTAAAGTGTCTCATTAAAGTGTCTCAGTAAAGTGTCTCAGTAAAGTGTCTCAGTAAAGTGTCTCAGTAAAGTGTCTCAGTAGAGTGTCTCAGTAAAGTGTCTCAGTAAAGTGTCTCAGTAAAGTGTCTCATTAAAGTGTCTCATTAAAGTGTCTCAGTAAAGTGTCTCATTAAAGTGTCTCAGTAAAGTGTCTCATTAAAGTGTCTCATTAAAGTGTCTCAGTAAAGTGTCTCAGTAAAGTGTCTCAGTAAAGTGTCTCATTAAAGTGTCTCAGTAAAGTGTCTCAGTAGAGTGTCTCAGTAAAGTGTCTCAGAGTGTCTCAGTAAAGTGTCTCAGTAGAGTGTCTCAGTAGAGTGTCTCAGTAAAGTAAAGTGTCTCAGTAAAGTGTCTCAGAGTGTCTCAGTAAAGTGTCTCAGTAAAGTGTCTCAGTAAAGTGTCTCAGTAGAGTGTCTCAGTAAAGTGTCTCAGAGTGTCTCAGTAAAGTGTCTCATTAAAGTGTCTCATTAAAGTGTCTCAGTAAAGTGTCTCATTAAAGTGTCTCATTAAAGTGTCTCATTAAAGTGTCTCAGTAAAGTGTCTCAATAAAGTGTCTCAGTAAAGTGTCTCAGTAAAGTGTCTCAGTAAAGTGTCTCAGTAAAGTGTCTCATTAAAGTGTCTCAGTAAAGTGTCTCAGTAAAGTGTCTCAGTAAAGTGTCTCATTAAAGTGTCTCAGTAAAGTGTCTCAGTAGAGTGTCTCAGTAAAGTGTCTCAGAGTGTCTCAGTAAAGTGTCTCAGTAGAGTGTCTCAGTAGAGTGTCTCAGTAGAGTGTCTCAGTAAAGTAAAGTGTCTCAGTAAAGTGTCTCAGAGTGTCTCAGTAAAGTGTCTCAGTAAAGTGTCTCAGTAAAGTGTCTCAGTAGAGTGTCTCAGTAAAGTGTCTCAGAGTGTCTCAGTAAAGTGTCTCATTAAAGTGTCTCATTAAAGTGTCTCAGTAAAGTGTCTCATTAAAGTGTCTCATTAAAGTGTCTCAGTAAAGTGTCTCAGTAAAGTGTCTCAATAAAGTGTCTCAGTAAAGTGTCTCAGTAAAGTGTCTCAGTAAAGTGTCTCAGTAAAGTGTCTCATTAAAGTGTCTCATTAAAGTG
>NW_027005603.1:55000-57500 GCF_036934945.1 Oncorhynchus masou masou | reverse complement strand
GTGTTTCTATTGGCTGATAGCAGTAAGGACTATCTGTTGTTCAATGTGTTTCTATTGGCTAATAGCAGTAAGGACTATCTGTTGTTCAATGTGTTTCTATTGGCTAATAGCAGTAAGGACTATCTGTTGTTCAATGTGTTTCTATTGGCTGATAGCAGTAAGGACTATCTGTTGTTCAATGTGTTTCTATTGGCTAATAGCAGTAAGGACTATCTGTTGTTCAATGTGTTTCTATTGGCTGATAGCAGTAAGGACTATCTGTTGTTCAATGTGTTTCTATTGGCTGATAGCAGTAAGGACTATCTGTTGTTCAATATGTTTCTATTGGCTAATAGCAGTAAGGACTATCTGTTGTTCAATGTGTTTCTATTGGCTAATAGCAGTAAGGACTATCTGTTGTTCAATGTGTTTCTATTGGCTGATAGCAGTAAGGACTATCTGTTGTTCAATGTGTTTCTATTGGCTAATAGCAGTAAGGACTATCTGTTGTTCAATGTGTTTCTATTGGCTAATAGCAGTAAGGACTATCTGTTGTTCAATGTGTTTCTATTGGCTAATAGCAGTAAGGACTATCTGTTGTTCAATGTGTTTCTATTGGCTAATAGCAGTAAGGACTATCTGTTGTTCAATGTGTTTCTATTGGCTAATAGCAGTAAGGACTATCTGTTGTTCAATGTGTTTCTATTGGCTAATAGCAGTAAGGACTATATGTTGTTCAATGTGTTTCTATTGGCTGATAGCAGTAAGGACTATCTGTTGTTCAATGTGTTTCTATTGGCTAATAGCAGTAAGGCCTGTCTGTTATTCAATGTGTTTCTATTGGCTGATAGCAGTAAGGACTATCTGTTGTTCAATGTGTTTCTATTGGCTGATAGCAGTAAGGCCTGTCTGTTATTCAATGTGTTTCTATTGGCTAATAGCAGTAAGGACTATCTGTTATTCAATGTGTTTCTATTGGCTGATAGCAGTAAGGACTATCTGTTATTCAATGTGTTTCTATTGGCTGATAGCAGTAAGGACTATCTGTTATTCAATGTGTTTCTATTGGCTGATAGCAGTAAGGACTATCTGTTATTCAATGTGTTTCTATTGGCTGATAGCAGTAAGGACTATCTGTTATTCAATGTGTTTCTATTGGCTAATAGCAGTAAGGACTATCTGTTATTCAATGTGTTTCTATTGGCTGATAGCAGTAAGGACTATCTGTTGTTCAATGTGTTTCTATTGGCTGATAGCAGTAAGGACTATCTGTTGTTCAATGTGTTTCTATTGGCTGATAGCAGTAAGGACTATCTGTTATTCAATGTGTTTCTATTGGCTGATAGCAGTAAGGACTATCTGTTGTTCAATGTGTTTCTATTGGCTGATAGCAGTAAGGACTATCTGTTGTTCAATGTGTTTCTATTGGCTAATAGCAGTAAGGACTATCTGTTGTTCAATGTGTTTCTATTGGCTGATAGCAGTAAGGACTATCTGTTATTCAATGTGTTTCTATTGGCTGATAGCAGTAAGGACTATCTGTTGTTCAATGTGTTTCTATTGGCTGATAGCAGTAAGGACTATCTGTTGTTCAATGTGTTTCTATTGGCTAATAGCAGTAAGGACTATCTGTTGTTCAATGTGTTTCTATTGGCTAATAGCAGTAAGGACTATCTGTTATTCAATGTGTTTCTATTGGCTGATAGCAGTAAGGCCAATTAAAAATGTTAATCAAATAATTTTTTCATATTTTTAATACTTCATGGGGTCTTAAAATTCCAAACGAAACCCCAAAATGTTCCTTGTGTTACGTTTTTCTTCTGGTGAAAGAGAGGCGGACCAAAATGCAGCGTGGTTATTTATATGAAGATGATAACGTGAACAATATACTTCTACAAAAACAAGAAAACGTGGAAAAGCGAAAACAGTCCTGACTGGTGCAAAACACAGACAGGAACAATAAACCCACAAAATACCCAAGGAACATGGCTGCCTAAATATGGTTCCCAGTCAGAGACGACGATAACCACCTGCCTCTGATTGAGAACCACTCCAGGCAACCATAGACTTTACCTAGAATACTTAACACAATCCCATAAACTACAAAACCCATAGACAAAACAAACCACATAAATCAGCCATGTTACACCCTGGCCTAACCAAAATAATAAAGAGAACACAGAATACCAAGGCCAGGGCGTGACACCTTGGTAAGACCTTTTTATTAAAACAATTACATACAGCTTAGTAAGACAGCAAACACCATGAGACACAAACAAATTATGAGAAAGCAAAAAGATATAGACGTTTTGAAACACAGGAAAGATTCAACTCCCCCCCCCAAAAAAAACGTAGCAAATTGGAACGTCATCTTGCCATCTTTATTTTCTTATAGTACAACACTCAAAATATCTTTATCTTTAAAAAAAATACATATTTTACTGATCGTTTCTAATCATATTTTTAATGATATTGTTAAATTAGTTTTTCTTCTCACTTTAATTTATTGCTTATTTCCCTT
>NW_027005603.1:45000-52500 GCF_036934945.1 Oncorhynchus masou masou | reverse complement strand
GTGAGAATGTGTTCTCATGGACTTACTAGATTAAATAAAGATAGATAAATGCAGATTACACTACAGTGATAATGCAGAAACACTAAATTGATCATGCTGACCTATACAGCGATAATGCAGAACACTATATTGATCATGTTGAACTCTACAGTGATAATGCAGAAACACTAAATTGATCATGCTGACCTCTACAGCGATAATGCAGAAACACTATATTGATCATGCTGAACTCTACAGTGATAATTCTGAAAACACTACACGGAGAATGCAGTACACCACATTGAAAATGCTGACCTCTACAGCGGTAATGTAGCACACAATGGTGATAATGCAGAAAACACTGCAGTGATAATGTAGGTCAATACAGCAATAATGTTGCACACTACAGCGATAATGCCGTACGCTACATTGATAATGTAGAACTCTACATTGATAATGCAGCAACTATTCAGTGATGATGTAGAAACTCTATAGTGATAATGCAGTACACTGTAGTAATAATGTGGTGCGCTACAGTGATAATGTAGCACACTACATTGATAATGTAGAACACTATGGCGATAGTGTATGACACTGCAGCGATAATGCAGGACCCTAATGTGATAATGTATAACACTACTGTGATAATGCTGAACTCTACAGCGTTAGCGCAGAACACCACAGTGATAATGCAGAACACTGCAGTGATAATGTAGAACACCACGGCGATAATGCAGAACACTACAGCGATAATGTAGAACACAACAGTGATAATGCAGAACGTTATGGCGATAATGCAGACCACTGCAGCGATAATGTAGAACACTATGGCGATAATGCAGAACACTACAGTGATAATGCGGAACACTGCAGTGATAATGTAGAGCAATGTAATGCAGAACACTATGGTGATAATGTAGAGCACTATGGTGATAATGCAGACAACTATGGTGGTAATGCAGCACACTGCAGTGATAATGTAAAATACTACGGTGATAATGCAGAACACTACAGTGATAATGCAGACCACTGCAGTGATAATGTAGAACACTACGGTGATAATGTAGAACACTACGGTGATAATGCAGAACACTACAGTGATAGAAGCAAAGCGTGTCGAGGATCTCGGGAACAGCTTGTTGTTTTTATCTACTTTATAACACATCAACTAGTATCCTAATGTCTGAGCTGTCTCAATAAGACTCTCTCAACTCTATTAAATCTATAGCTACATCTAGCCAATCACGTCTGTTTGCGTTGTTCCACCGTAAACAACAATTAAGCGTATTTAAAAAGGTTTAAAAAAAAGTTTTAAAAGGGGGAGTTTGCTTTTTGCAGTTATTGAAACAAACCTTGCGGTAGAAAATAATATATAATGATTATGTAAGTGGGTTAAGCAGTGTTATGTATAAGTCGCTGTAATAGCACTGTGGTGATGGTGCACAGGCGGGCTGGTGAGACCTTAATTTGGGAGTACCGGGGGCTCATCGTAATGGCTGGAATGGAATAAATGGTATCCCGTTGTGTACGAGGGTTGTACTAGTTGCACTGTTTTCTGCTGCGCGGAGTTGAATGACTTTCTAAGTGACACCATTAGAGACAGACTAGTATGTGGGCTACGGAAGTGAAGCTACACAAAAGGAGACTATCGACTGAAAGTAAATCTGACCTCGGTGAAAGACCGTTGAAGTCCTTGTGTCCACGGAACTAGATGCCAAAGAGGCTCAGCGTGTTGAGTTCATCAGGGGGAAAACGAGCACAGAATTTGCAACTGAAAATCAGAGACGGGGGAAAATCAAGTCAAACGCTTCCGCTGTTGCAGAGTGGGACGTCAGGGCTTCTACGTGATGGTGGAAGGACGTGGTGGGACGTCAGGGCTTCTACATGATGGTGGTGGGACAGGGTGAGACATCAGGGCTTCTACATGATGGTGGAAGGACAGGGTGAGACATCAGGGCTTCTACATGATGGTGGTGGGACAGGGTGAGACATCAGGGCTTCTACATGATGGTGGAAGGACGTGGTGGGACATCAGGGCTTCTACATGATGGTGGTGGGACAGGGTGGGACATCAGGGCTTCTACATGATGGTGGTGGGACATCAGGGCTTCTACATGATGGTGGAAGGACGTGGTGGGACATCAGGGCTTCTACATGATGGTGGTGGGACAGGTTGGGACGTCAGGGCTTCTACATGATGGTGGAAGGACGTGGTGGGACGTCAGGGCTTCTACATGATGGTGGTGGGACAGGGTGAGACATCAGGCTTCTACATGATGGTGGTGGGACAGAGTGAGACATCAGGGCTTCTACGTGATGGTGGTGGGACGTGGTGGGACATCAGGGCTTCTACATGATGGTGGAAGGACGTGGTGGGACATCAGGGCTTCTACATGATGGTGGTGGGACGTGGTGGGACGTCAGGGCTTCTACATGATGGTGGAAGGACGTGGTGGGACGTCAGGGCTTCTACATGATGGTGGAAGGACGTGGTGGGACATCAGGGCTTCTACATGATGGTGGAAGGACGTGGTGGGACATCAGGGCTTCTACGTGATGGTGGTGGGACGTGGTGAGACATCAGGGCTTCTACGTGATGGTGGAAGGACGTGGTGGGACATCAGGGCTTCTACATGATGGTGGAAGGACGTGGTGAGACATCAGGGCTACTACGTGATGGTGGAAGGACGTGGTGGGACATCAGGGCTTCTACGTGATGGTGGTGGGACGTGGTGAGACATCAGGGCTTCTACGTGATGGTGGAAGGACGTGGTGGGACATCAGGGCTTCTACGTGATGGTGGAAGGACATGGTGGGACGTCAGGGCTTCTATGTGATGGTGGAAGGACGTGGTGAGACATCAGGCTTCTACATCCTGGTGTAAAGTGAGCCTGTAATAAAAAGAGCCACATTGACTCAGAGAAAAGTTCAAAGACTTAAAGCGAGAGAGACATTACTACAAAAAGAAAAAGAGATATGTTCACGCTGTTGAGCAGATGAACACTGAGGTGACTGACTCATCAGACCAGGTTAACACTGAGGTGACTGACTCATCAGACCAGGAGAACACTGCGGTGACTGACTCATCAGACCAGGAGAACACTGAGGTGACTGAGTCATCAGACCAGGAGAACACTGAGGTGACTGACTCATCAGACCAGGAGAACACTGAGGTGACTGACTCATCAGACCAGGAGAACACTGAGGTGACTGACTCATCAGACCAGGAGAACACTGAGGTGACTGACTCATCAGACCAGGAGAACACTGAGGTGACTGACTCATCAGACCAGGAGAACACTGAGGTGACTGACTCATCAGACCAGGAGAACACTGAGGTGACTGACTCATCAGACCAGGAGAACACTGAGGTGACTGACTCATCAGACCAGGAGAACACTGAGGTGACTGACTCATCAGACCAGGAGAACACTGAGGTGACTGAGTCATCAGACCAGGAGAACACTGAGGTGACTGAGTCATCAGACCAGGAGAACACTGAGATGACTGACTCATCAGACCAGGAGAACACTGAGGTGACTGACTCATCAGACCAAGAGAACACTGAGGTGACTGACTCATCAGACCAGGAGGACACTGAGGTGACTGACTCATCAGACCAGGAGAACACTGAGATGACTGACTCATCAGACCAGGAGAACACTGAGGTGACTGAGTCATCAGACCAGGAGAACACTGAGGTGACTGACTCATCAGACCAGGAGAACACTGAGGTGACTGACTCATCAGACCAGGAGGACACCGAGGTGACTGACTCATCAGACCAGGAGAACACTGAGGTGACTGACTCATCAGACCAGGAGAACACTGAGGTGACTGACTCATCAGACCAGGAGAACACCGAGGTGACTGACTCATCAGACCAGGAGGACACCGAGGTGACTGACTCATCAGACCAGGAGAACACTGAGGTGACTGACTCATCAGACCAGGAGAACACTGAGGTGACTGACTCATCAGACCAGGAGAACACTGAGGTGACTGACTCATCAGACCAGGAGAACACTGAGGTGACTGACTCATCAGACCAGGAGAACACTGAGATGACTGACTCATCAGACCAGGAGAACACCGAGGTGACTGAGTCATCAGACCAGGAGAACACTGAGATGACTGACTCATCAGACCAGGAGAACACCGAGGTGACTGACTCATCAGACCAGGAGAACACTGAGGTGACTGACTCATCAGACCAAGAGAACACTGAGGTGACTGACTCATCAGACCAGGAGAACACTGAGGTGACTGAGTCATCAGACCAGGAGAACACTGAGGTGACTGACTCATGAGACCAGGAGAACACTGAGGTGACTGACTCATCAGACCAGGAGAACACTGAGGTGACTGACTCATCAGACCAGGAGAACACTGAGGTGACTGACTCATCAGACCAGGAGAACACCAAGGTGACTGACTCATCAGACCAGGAGAACACTGAGGTGACTGACTCATCAGACCAGGAGAACACTGAGGTGACTGACTCATCAGACCAGGAGAACACTGAGGTGACTGAGTCATCAGACCAGGAGAACACTGAGGTGACTGACTCATCAGACCAGGAGAACACTGAGGTGACTGACTCATCAGACCAGGAGAACACCGAGGTGACTGAGTCATCAGACCAGGAGAACACCGAGGTGACTGAGTCATCAGACCAGGAGAACACTGAGGTGACTGACTCATCAGACCAGGAGAACACTGAGGTGACTGACTCATCAGACCAGGAGAACACCGAGGTGACTGAGTCATCAGACCAGGAGAACACTGAGGTGACTGACTCATCAGACCAGGAGAACACTGAGGTGACTGACTCATCAGACCAGGAGAACACCGAGGTGACTGAGTCATCAGACCAGGAGAACACTGAGGTGACTGACTCATCAGACCAGGAGAACACTGAGGTGACTGACTCATCAGACCAGGAGAACACTGAGGTGACTGACTCATCAGATCAGGAGAACACTGAGGTGACTGACTCATCAGACCAGGAGAACACTGAGGTGACTGAGACATCAGACCAGGTGAACACTGAGGTGACTGACTCATCAGACCAGGAGAACACTGAGGTGACTGACTCATCAGACCAGGAGAACACTGAGGTGACTGAGTCATCAGACCAGGAGAACGCTGAGGTGACTGACTCATCAGACCAGGAGAACACTGAGGTGACTGACTCATCAGACCAGGAGAACACTGAGGTGACTGACTCATCAGACCAGGAGAACACCGAGGTGACTGACTCATCAGAGCAGGAGAACACTGAGGTGACTGACTCATCAGACCAGGAGAACACTGACGTGACTGACTCATCAGACCAGGAGAACACTGAGGTGACTGACTCATCAGACCAGGAGAACACTGAGGTGACTGACTCATCAGACCAGGAGAACACTGAGGTGACTGACTCATCAGACCAGGAGAACACTGAGGTGACTGACTCATCAGACCAGGAGAACACTGAGGTGACTGACTCATCAGACCAGGAGAACACTGATGTTTTCTACAACTGTACATGTTGAAAGGAGACTACCCATCATTACTAGGATGTTCGAGGCTGGAGAAAATCACACCGGAATGGTCATCAGTGCATACAATGACACATGGAGACACAGGCCTACCCGCCATCTTAAACAAACATGGAGGAGTCTTTCATGGAGAGCAGGTTAGCATGAAATACATTACAGTGAAGCTTGGCATTAAGCCAGACAGAAAACCAAAGTTTCTTAAAGCAAACGTCTAGGCTGACTGAGACACTCTGGCTAAGAACAAAAGTACTGGAGCCGGGTCAGTGTGAGTGAAAAAGGCAACACTCATCATACCGGTTTCTTACAAAGGAGGGTGGAATCAGGATATGTGGAGACATTTTAAAGTCACAGTTAATTCTGTACTGTCCGTTGAGCAGTATCCACTACCACACATCAATATACATATATTATTTGCGGGCTTAGCTGGGGGGGGGGGTCAAAGTGAAATTAAAAATCGACCTCTGTCACACCTACTTCCTCTGTTGAAAAGTCAAAGGAAGCTGCTGCCCGTCGTGACATCACTTCCTGTTCCGTTTGGGTATCCCAAAGTGCTGCAGCAGTGCTGTCCGCGACGGACCAGATCTGAACGGATTCGCCACCTGGAGTAAAAACACTTCCTGGACGACATCTTCGTTACTGGGAAAAGAGGAAGCGGATTATCTCTGGGAAACCAAGCTTGTGATGCTAATCTATATGGGGTGGGAACAGAGTCGCGTATCATATTACGCCTACCGGTGATGAGAAGTCAGTCGCTTTTCGCATCGAAGACATTGAACAAAGTAAAAGATGAAACGAGGAAGCCATAGGCACTACAGTCCGTCACACTACAGCCCGTCTCACGACAGCCCACCACACTACAGCCCGTCACACTACAGCCCGCCACACTACAGCCCGTCTCACTACAGCCCGTCACACTACAGCCCGTCACACTACAGCCCGTCTCACGACAGCCCGCCACACTACAGCCCGCCACACTACAGCCCGTCACACTACAGCCCGCCACACTACAGCCCGTCACACTACAGCCCGTCACACTACAGCCCGGCATTGTTTTTGGAGTGCGGAAGGTTCCACCAGTATCTGGACAAGAGGAAGTTCACCCTTTTTACAGATCGTCGTCCGGTGACGAGAATCTTTAGACCGCATACTGGGATTCCGTAAATTGCAGCTTGCTGCTTGTCGTTGCCAGCGAACACCTCAAGTAATTGCAAGTCAGAATTGTGCAATGCAATGCAGATGGACATTTTCCAGGTTGCCACGAGCTGTGGTCAGAGTCATTCCGAGTAGACATCTTCTACTTCAGAAGTGGAAAACACACCACCAGTCGCTTACAGGAGAATCAAGGGGTCAAAAGTCAAAAGTCAAAGGTTGTGAACTGAGAGTGGAGAGCTTTCAATCCTGGAGAAACTGTGTTAACCACCTCAACGGACATACGGGGAAGTTCCTGCTCAGACTGGTCCTTGTCTTCTGGAAAAGACACACAGATCAGTTCCTGTTGAGTAAAGCAACACTGATGGATCCACCAGTCGTGATTGGTCCAGAACTGTTACTGGGTGACACACTGACCCAGCAGTCGTGATTGGTCCAGAACTGCTACGGGGTGACACCCTGACCCAGCAGTCGTGATTGGTCCAGAACTGTTACTGGGTGACACCCTGACCCACCAGTCGTGATTGGTCCAGAACTGTTACAGGGTGACACCCTGACCCAGCAGTCCTGAGTTTATTTATTTTATTTTAATTTAACTAGGCAAGTCAGTTAAGAACAAATTCTTATTTTCATTGACGGCCTAGGAACAGTGGGTTAACTGCCTGTTCAGGGTCAGAAGGAAAGATTTGTACCTTGTCAGCTCGTGGGTTTGAACTTGCAACCTTCCGGTTACTAGTCCAACGCTCTAACCACTAGGCTACCCTGCCGCCCCGTCCCTGGTCCCTGGCCCAGCCGTAGTGAGTGGTCCCTGACCCAGCCGTAGTGA